>NW_018397268.1:3695110-3715210 GCF_002168275.2 Theobroma umbraticum | reverse complement strand
TGTCTATGTTCAATATGAATGCTTCAAATCTTCATGAATAATGAGTTACTCCTCCTTAGTTAATGAATAGGAATCATAAGCATTCATATACTTAAGTCACACAAACTCATAGATATAGTTCAATAACTTCAAGAGCCAAGCTTGTAACCATATAAGAACTAATGTATGAGAGCTAAATTATTTCAAGAACTTGTAAAGGATCACTCAAATAATTTGATCATTTTGTCATAATCAAAACTATAATAATTTTAACGCTAACAATATTTGGTATCAATTTCATTAATTTTAAATGAGAAAATTGACTAAATAGATTAAAATAAAACTATAATAAAAGAGTATATATGTTAATCTAAACTTTTATAAATAATTGATTTTAAAAGTTTTGTATATAAGTTTAAAATCATAGAAAGAATTGATTATAAATTAAATTTAAAACTGTTTCCATTACTTTAAGCTATCTCAGTGTTTGTATGCTATGTGCAATGTTTGTTTATAATCACTTGAGAAGTTAAGTAACAAAGATAATCAATTTCCAAAGCAAGAAATTCAACTTTATTAACTTGATTGCATGAATTTCACGGCATGGAAGATAACGAAAAGTTTTTTTTTAATTTTTTAAACCTTGTTTAGAGTAATATATACATATATATATGTTTTTAATTTCCTTTTTACTATTTGTTTTGTGGTTTCAAAACAAGGGAAAGAAATAACTAAAAGAAGAAAAAAACTTTGAAAAGAAAGGAAGCAACAAAAGAAGAAAAAAACTCTAAAAAGAGAGGAAATAAAAAAAAAGTGAAGGAAGGAAGGAGAAGAAGGGGCACAAAAACATGAGATTTTGATTAAATGAAGTGGTGGTTGTTTTTAAATGGAAGTTTAGGGAATTGAGTGAGAAGAAAAAAGAAAAATTAAATATCATTCTATTAAAATTGAAAAAATATCTCAATCATGTGAGAGGCGTGATTATGAGACACAAATAACAGTGCTATGTTGTTAAAAAACATAATAGAAAAATACTAAAATATCAAAAGGCAAACAAACACATGTTTTCATTTAATAGATAGTAGAATACCAAAAATCACTCATTAAAAGATATAAAATGACTATAATATCCTCTATCGATGAGAATCATTATAGTTTAGATTGAAAAAAAATCCAAACCATGTGTGAAGAGTGATTGTGAGATACAGATAATGTGATATGTTGTTCAAAAGCATAACAAAAAAAATACCCAAAAACAGATAGACGCAGATTTCCATTTAATAGATAGAAAATACCGAAAAGCACCTATTAAAAGATATAAAATGACTATAACACCATCTTTAGGTGAAAATCATTATAGATTAGATAATAATAAAGTTCAGAACAAATTGAAATAATTGAAGATTAGGATCAAATTGATAGTATTTTATTAAAAAAATAGTAACGATGATTGAATTTTAGTTAAGAGAGTAGAAATAAAAAAAATTATCACAAAATAAATATACAACTAGTAAATACTATCAATTTTTTTGGAATAATATTTCCAAATTCCCAAATTTGCTCTTATAATTATAATGCTAGGCATCAAGGATTTTTTTTAATTTATTAACTTTTATTTGAGGTGTAATTCACATGTGAATATATTATTTTAATAAAAATACTATTAATTACAAATTATTTTACAAAAATTATTATTCTATTAATTATGAACTCTATTAATTATTTTTCACATGGAATATTTTAATTAATTATATTTTGTATAATGTTTTAAAAAATCTTTGAACTATTTAAAAATTTTCAAATAATTTTGTATTCTTTTTATTGCATTTAATCAAGTTTCTATATATTTTATTTCGGATCAAATAAGTCATTATGATTAATGATTGACTACTTTTTAGAAAAAATGATAAATGATTGACTAATTATAATATCATTTGTCATTTCTATATCCAATACTATGTGGAGGATAAAATTATTAGGTGAAGGATAAAAATACTAGTTGACATGCCACTTTAGCACTACGTGACATCTCTAACTAATAATAATTATTCATAATAACTTATTTGATTCAAAATAAAAGTAAAAAAGTTTAATTGAAGGCAATAAAAACCTATTTGATTTTTTTTGAAAAGTTTGGAGAGTTTTTTTAGGGTTAAATTATACAATTAGTCCCTCTACTCTGTCAAAATTATATCTTTAGTCATTGTACAATAATTTATAAAAATTGAGTCTCTATACTTTTAAAATTGACTATGTCAGTCCAATATGTTAAAAATTTTCTCCTATCTATATTGATATGGCATTTGATTATGTTAATGTGGCTTTTATGTATTGATGTGGCATAAAATTTAATGATATGGCAACTATGATGTATTATTTTTACAAACGATGCAATAATAGTGCTAACATAACATGATCAAGCAATGACATGGATTTTGTAAGTGTGGCTAGAATTATCCAATTTGAATTAATGGTTTTAAGAGGGACTGGAAAGGAAACAAAAAAAAATGAATAGATTTTTAAGATTTAGGGAAAGAGTGTTTTGAGATAGAGAAAAATTAAATTTCTGTACTCAATAATTTAAATTAGTGAAAAAAGTGTTGTGAAATAGATAAAAAAAATGTTACATCATCATTCAAACATCATCATATTCAATGTCACATTAGCAAGAAAATATTATGCCAGTATAAATAATAGAAAATTTTAACACAGTTAATGATTGGATTGATATTGTTAATTTTCAAAAATACAGAAACTCAATTTTATATATTATTGTACAAAGACTAATCTATCAATTTACTAGAGTATAAAGACTAATTGCATAACTGAATTTTTTTATAGATATTATGCCATTTTTTAGTTGAAGTTGGATCAAAAGTAATAGAAAAAAATACAACCCTCACCAAAATTGCATTGAATGAAAGAAAATAATTCTCACAAAAATTTATTCTGATTTTAATCCTAATTAATACTGAATGCATGCACAATATATGAGAAGATAGATTGGACAACAGTTTTAGAACCTGTTCATAATCCCTAACTTATTCTCCATAAACCAACTTTAAGCAAAATCAAATATTGTATGAAATTATCATTTTCAATTGGCCTAATGTAGTTTGCCATTTATCACAAATTATAGCCAAATGATCAAATTTCAAACATAGAAGTACCTCAAGTTGCTTCAATGTGTCTTTCCTCATCAACTTTTGAGGCAAAGAAAGGAAAAAATGAGACATAATATCTAAAAAGGTCATTAAACTACTTAGAAAAATTTAAATAAGTGTATATATTTTTATTACATTCAATCAAGCTTTTATACTTTTATATTAAGCCAAATTTAGTTTTATTTTGAGTCAAATAAGGCCTAGTGACTAATTATTGACTTCTTCAAAATGCCATTTGTCATTTTATGCTGCGTGTCGTTGACGTAACATATTAAGATATCATAATTGATGATAATGTGACATGTTGACATATCATAATTGATGATGATGTGACATACTAATTTGACATGATAACATGATCATGTGACATTTTTCACTTTTCACATCAACATTATGTCAGTACTATGTGGATATAAAATGACAAGTGACATTTTGATTAATGATAATTAGTAATCATTAATTATAAATATTTATTTGATTCAAAATAAAAGTAAAAAGGCTTGATTGAACATGTCAGTGCTATGTGGATATAAAATGATAAGTGACATTTTGATTAATAGTAATCAGTCAATCATTAGTTATAATGATTTGAGTATAAGGACTTATTTGAGTATTATATCTTTATTATTTTACGCATCATTGATAGAGTTCTTGAATTTCATAAATAAGTTTATAAGATCATTACATGTCCATTTAAGAATTATAAATAATGAAGTTATAATCCAAAACATTGCTTATCTAAGCAAAGATCACCAATCTTCAAACTACATAGTATATCTCTAGCCATATGTAGTTGGGGTTATCTAAATGCTATTCTGGGTAATTTATTTTGTATCCTTTTGAGCCATCCTTCCAATAGCAAACACTGAACCAAACTCCTGAGCAACATCCAATTTTAGGAAAGTCGAAGAATATAGGGTCAAATTTTTGACAAAATTCTGTGCATAGTGAAATCTTTTCAATAGGAAAGAGGTGGTGGCTGAAGAGTCTACATTTGGTGTTCATCGATAACTTGAGCAAGAGATTAACAAGGACAACAATTAAAGGCACTTTTGAGGAGTATGATAAGGTTGTTGATGTTCATGTTTTGAGGAAGGCAATTTAGGATAGAAACAGAAAGACCAACTTTGTGTTTGTGCGTTACCGACAAAAACAAGAAATGGAGAAAGTGTTTCATTAAGGGAACCACAAATGGATCGATTGGAAAAAGGATAGTTGTTAAGAGAACAATGCCTTTAAGGGACCTAGGCAACAACGGGAAGAGTAGACAAAGACCACAAAGTGAGCATGGACAAAAGACCCTTGATGGAAGAAAGTTTAAGGATGTCATGTTGGGCAAAACTATGAGTGTTGGGGCTAAAATGCAATGCATGAAGCAAAGAGATAATAGCAAGGTGGTGAGAGCACAAGTTACAGTGGTTTCAAATTCGAAACTAGTAAAGGCCCCTAATAGTCAAAGGCAACAAGCTTAGTAAGAAAACAGGAAGATCACTATCAACACAGCTATCACAGACAAAGAAATGATATGGACAAAATAGTAGTGTGATTGGTAGATAACGCCAAAAGGTTAGTTGTAAGCTCATACAGTCAAAGCTTTTGGAAGAAGGTATCTCCACATAGGTTAGAGTGCTTGAAGGACTGTCAACTTTGGTAACTTTCAAAGATTATGATATGATGACCACACTTATAGAGAACTATTAGGAAGCTTTTGAAAAGTGGTTTGAAATCCTCACACTAGTAGACAAAGTTGATAATGAAAGAGACATACGTGTGTGGGTTAAGCTCGAAAAGTTTCCAATTTAATTGTGGAACTTTAGCACCTTTAAGGCAGTTGCAGAGTGATGGCGAGTGTTTATGGGATTAGATAAAAGTACGTATAAGAGAAAAAGGCTGGACTAAGCCTATGTACTAGTGAAAGTGTAAAGTAGGCTATTAATCCCCAACCATGCTACGATTGAAGTAGGAGGGAAACTTTACACCATTTGTGTAAGCATCGCAAGTGGAGAGTGTGTGGATGACCGAGTTGTTTACTCAAAAGGCAAAGAGATTATTGTTGACTCCATATGTTTTTAATGATAACAAAACAATTCTCATTCATTAATGTCTAATCTTGTTATTTAAGTGAGAAGGATTTAGTTTAATTTCCTTAATAAAATTGGTATTTAAAAGCAAGTTAAGAGGTTTGCTAAATTTAAAGAAGAGTTAATCAGTTAAAGAGCGAAAGAGTAAGTATTGAACAAAAACTGAACCTTAGGAACTAATTAACAAGGGACCTTAATCAGTTAAGGCATGGTTGTGTGCTAAGCTGAAGCAAAACAGAATTATACTGGTCGGTTCAGAGGTCTAGTTAATCGGTTAGAGCATAAGGTCCTAGAATATTCAAGTGCCAAAAACAAGTTTGAAAATATAGTTGACCGTTGAAGGGAGCCAAAATGGAAAAGTTCAAGATTTGAAGAATTTTTAGTTCATTAAAGCTGATTTTAATCAGTTATGATTGAAGGAAGTAAAGCTTCAATCAGTTAAGGGAAGAGCTAACCAATTAAAGGAAGACTACTGTGTAAAGAAAAATAAAAACAAAAAGTTACTAATCAGTTAAAGCCTATTTTAACCAATTAGAGGAAGTTGTAATAAGTTAGAGCTGCCTACAATTGGTTAGTTAAACTCTGTCTCCTTTTTGAATTTAAACATTCAAGGATAAAATAATGGCTATAAGTGCATCAGAGTTAGTTGTAACGGCTAGAAACTATCTCCAACAGAAAAATCTGACTCCCCAAGTGTAAAAGAAAGCTCTAACAGTCAAAGAAAAAAGATTTGAAGAGAAAAAAGCCTTTTTAAACAAAAAGCCAAACATCCTTCACCAAAAATACTTGTTCTTCATTCTAAATCCAGAAAAAGTATTTGAGCTTAGTTGCAATATTTTCAGATTTGCAAAGTGTCATAGTTGTAATTTTTTTTCATCTTTTTCTTGGAAAATTAAAGTGTGGGAAGCACTCCAAAGCTTGTTATAAGGATTAGAGCTTGGGTTAGAAACTCACCTTGTAAAAACTTGGTGGAAGCCGTTAATTCCACTAGTTTAGTGAAGTTAGGTTGAAACTCCTTGATTGGGAGATCAAAGTAGTGGATGTAGGTTAAGGGGACCGAACCACTATAAATACTCTTGCATTGTCCACTTTTCTTTACCTTTTTTTACTTGGTGTCTTATAATTCTAATAAGTTCTAGTTCTTCTCTTCATCTAGTTAATTAAATGCTCTTCAAGCTCTAAAGGGTTGAACAGAAAATTTTTAATGCTATTCACCCACTTCTAGAACTCCAATGGGACCAACAAGTGGTATCAAAACTATACCCTCAAAATTAAGGCTTTACATCCTTAAAAAATATCCACATGACTTTGCAAATCTCAATTGTTGTTGAAGGTCAATCCACAAATAGGCTTCCTCTATTTGAAGGATCAATTTATACTTATTGGAGCACTAGGATGTCTATTTACATTAAACCCGTTGACCATGAAATGTGGGATGTAATCACAAAAGGACCCTATGTTCTAACCTCATCTAGTTTTATGACTGGTGAGAAAATGCCTAAACCAAGAGTTGAGTGGACTAAAGTTGAACTTAAAAAGGTCCAAACAAATTTTAAAGCCATCAACACTTTTCATTTTGCATTGACTCTCTTAGAATTCAACAAAATCTCTAGTTGTACTTCAGCCAAAGAGATTTAAGATAAACTTAAAGTTATTCATTAAGGGATTTCACAAGTAAAAGAGTCTAAAATTACTTTACTCATCTATAATTATAAAATATTTAAAATGGAACCGAGTGTAGATGTTAATACTATGTTCGATAGGCATACCAATATTCCAAACAAGCTCAATTAATTTGAAAAAACCATCATTAAACATGAGTTAGTAAAAAGACTTCTTAAATGTCTTTTAAAAAGCTAAAAACCAAAAGTCACTACTATTCAAGAAGCCAAAGATGTCAATGTAGTCAAACTTGATGAAATTTATGGTTCTCTCCTCATACATGAACTTGAAATGAAGGAAGAAAAAAAAAAAGAAGCCAAAGAGAAAAGAAAAAATCTTACACTTAGGATCAGTACACTTGAGGAAGAACTTGAAGAATTATCAAGTGATGATGATGAGGAGTTAGCAATAATGGCCAGAAAGTTTAGGAAGCTGATGGGACAAAAGGGTAAAAGGTTTGGAAGGAAAAATTATAAGAAAGACTAAGGTCTCTCTTGAAAAAACAAGCACAAGGGTGATCCCAATAAGAAAAATGAGATGATCAACTTTGAATGTAAGAAACCAAGACGTTTTAAATCTAAATGTTCAATGTTGAAGGAAAAATATTCTAAAAGGATGAAGGAACTAAAGAAAGCAATGGTGGAAACAACCTAGTCTTGGTGGCTAAATGGGCAGGTATGATTGGATGCAAAGTTAGAGAAATTCTCCTCAAGGTACTTAAGCTTACCTTTGTGAGTCAAAAGTAATTCAAAAGAACTTTGAAAACTAATGGTGGAGAAATTTTGCAAAATGGAAAGGCAAAATGCTCTCGATTTGGGGTAAGGTAACACTTATCAAATCTATGCTTACCAACCTTCCTAATGTTTACATGTCCCTTTTTTAGACAAAAAAAATGACGACCATGGTGACCTTCTCCTTAAAAATGGAAATGCAAGCAAGGAATCCTTCATTTAGAGAAACATTACAAAGTCCATAACACAAGAAGTGACAGGCACAAAATTTTGAAAAAGGGAATTGGCTTCATTTTAGGAAATGATGAAAACTTGCATTTTTGGACAAAGGAATAGATAAAAGAGAGGGTTCTAAAAAAAGAATTCTCGAGGATTTTTGCATTAGCCATTACCAAAGAGGGTAGGGTGAGGGAGTTTGGTGTTTGGGTTGATGACTCATGGCAATTGAGGATTGAGTTGATACGCATGTTATTTGGGTGGGAGAAGGAATAGTGGGAAAAACTATTAAAAGTCATAGGGGGAACCCAGTGATTAATGGGTACAATGATAGGGTTACTGGGAAAGGGAGTTCGAGTGGAGAGTATTTGGTGAGTTCATTTTATAGAACGATGGTATTTGAGGATAGAGCCTCAAATGATATCTGGGAAAAGGTCTAGATCGAAGTTACTCCATTAAAAGTTGAGATTTTCTATTAGAAGGTAATTAGAGGCAAGGTAGCTATTAGAGTAGAACTGGTGAAGAGAAGGTTATTGAGAGAAGATTTAGTTCTTTGCATGCTTTGCCGAAAGAAAAAAGAAACGATCAATCACCTTTTTTTTAAATGGAAAGAGAGTTTGAAAGTCTAGACCTTTTCTTCAAATGGAAAGAGAGTTTGGACTGGGTGGGGGTGCAGATGGGGAATTCAATAGGTAACACACTCAAAGGCTTATTACTTCTTCCTTGACTAGAGAGAGCTGGTTAGAAATAGGGATAAGAGAATCTAGGATTTAGCTTTCTTTGCCATTATCTAGACTATTTGGTTAATGAGAAACGACATAGTCTTCCAAGGCATGGTTTGGGATGGAGAGCAATGTTAATATTTGGTAAAAACTAAAGTCACATGGTGGGCAAAGCCTAATTGGCTAGAGGAATAACATTAAACTGTGGAGCTCTTTAAGAACTCAAATATCAATAAATCTAAAATTAGAAATGAGAGCAAGAACGAAAAAATGACAAGACAGCCACCAGAAAAGGGATTCTTTAAGTTCAATGTCGATGGTGTAGCTAAGGGTTTGCTGGGGCAAGTGGCCATAGAAGGAGTCCTTAGAGATGAATTTGGGGCTATTAAAGTGTTGTTCTCGAAAGCTATTGGAATAGTAGATGCAAATACGACAGAGGTTCTAGCAATTAGAGAGGCCATCAAGATTTTTAGAGCTTCAAGATGGGTGACAAGTCACGCTTTAGTAGTCAAGAGTGACTCGAGTAATGCAGTAAGTTAGTTCCACAACCTTAAAAAGCTCCGCGGAAGTTAAGAAAAGAGATGATCCTAGACGGAATTAAGAGGAGAATAGGTGAATGTGAGGTCAACAAAATCAGTAGGGAAAGTAATAGCATGGTTGATGAGTTGGTAAAGTTAGGGATTATGAGGGGAGAGAAGTTGCTATTTATTTGAATAAATGGGTACAAAAAGAGGGAAGGGTTTTCAAAGGAAGAGGATTGTTATGTTTCATGCCCTAGGATAGGTTTCTTTTTTATTTTTTTTCTTTACTTTGATTTTGTCACTTATTTTTTTGTTTCATTGTCTCTTTACCTATTACGTTATTTGCTTTTTCTCTCTTATCATGCTCAGGCATGTAGTTTCTAACAGAGCCTGAGTTAATTGCCTTCTAATAAGTGTTTGAGATCTGTGAAGGTGGATTGCCGAAAGCCATGCTCTTGCTTGTGTAGGGCAGAGAAGTTTATATCGCCTGGGCCCACTTCCAAGGAGTGTTTACCTATTTCTTTAATTGTTCATATGAAAGACTATGGCAAAAAGAGTCTTGAAAAATAATAGCTAGGAAGAATAAAAGGTAAAAGAGGGAGAGAGAGAGAGAAAAGAAAAAAAAAAGGAAAAGGAAGGAAAAAAGAAGATAAGGGAAAATACATAAAAACAGAAAAAAAGAGGAAATTATCAAATGTTTTAGGGCAAAAAGAAAATTTGAAAAGATTCCTCTTCATTTTTGAATGTAAGTGGGTGAGAGGGAAATGCAAAAGGGTGGGGTTTGAGGCTTCAATGTGGGAATGTTGGTATGGTTAGGACAAGTGAGTGATTATGATGGTCCTATTTGAACAATTGCTGTGGGTTAATCGGGAGAAAGGGATTATGAGAGATTAACTTGGCCTTTAGATTTTAAGATTTCTCTTTTGGTTTTTGGTCTATAGCCATTTTAAGGTCATGGACGAGAATAGGTTAAGGTGTTTATGGTTCATAAACACTATGTCAATAACTTTGTTCTCTTGGCTCTTTGGAAGGAAAAAGTGAAAAGAAAAAGAAAACTAGGAAAAAAGAAAAAAAGAAAAAGACGAATGAAAAAAAAAGAGAAAAAAATATTATAGATTTCTTTTGAAAAAATAGAACTCGGTTTTCAAAAGAAAAAAGAATTATAGATTTCTTCAATTATACTCTAATTATATAAATATATTATTCTAAAAGGAGATTAGATTGAGGTGATGAAAATATTACAGTTCCATGTTGAGGATTCGTCTCCCATAGTTGAAAAGGTTCAGGAAAGGATGATGGTTTATAAGAATGCATTGTTGTTTCACATGTTAAATAAGACGAAATTGTTGTTGGCAACGTTTTAGCAAAACAAAATCTTTCCATTTATTAATCCGATCATTTCAAAATTAAATCTTTTTAGATTTAAATGTTTTCAGATTTTGAATAATTAACTCTTTTAATCAAATCAATCAGATGGGATCGAATAATTAACTTTTTGTATTCTAGTATATTTAATCACATTTGATTGTTAGCATGGTAAGATCAACGAAGTTTGTGGTTTCCCTTGCCCAAGAAATTATTAAGGATGACAGGAATGCTTTAATGATTATGAGCTTATTTGACTTAACTTTTTTTTAGCTTAAAAACTATTATGAAGCTCTAATGAAAAATAATAATTTTTAAAATTAAGTTAAAACTGTTTGGTAAGTTGTTTGGTAAAATTATATACGCTCTAATTTTAGTTAAAATTACTATAAATGATATTCATACTATCTTTAATCACCTAATAAACCAAAGTGGAACAAAATTGTTTTGAGCTTATATACGATTTCATATATTAAAACAAAAAAAATTCATACAGGAACAAAACAACTCTTAAACTTTGTATAGTAGTAATAGTTTTAAATTTTTATTGATCTAGAAAGCAATCGAACTATAATGCTTCAATTCCCAAAAACGAATAGAAAAGAGTAAATAATGCATTTGACATTAAAATCTTTGGTGAAGAAAAAAAAAACCTTTAAACAGTACCTTAATACAGTTTTTAATTTTGAGTTACTTTTCTCTTAATCTTTGTGAGAATAAAAAAATTTTAGATTTTGCTATTCTATTGCTTATTTTTTTAGTAATCTTTGTAGAGAGAAGCAAAAGCGAGCGAAATCGTGATATGCATTAGAAAAGGATGATTTGTAGAGGGAGGGAGAGGAAAAGGAGATCCATTAAGAAAGAATGATATTTTTTGGAAAAACTGATGTGTTTTTAAAAAAATAGAAGAGAACGTTCCTCCCTAGAGTTTTCTTTAAACTTTTTTTAATTTTTTTTGAAAGCTGTTTTTTGTATTAAGAACTTTTCAAAATCCTATTTGATCAGACTTCTACTTTTAAAAAATAAATACGTTGAAAGAAATTTAAACCAAACAAACACTATGTCAATAAAACTTACAAGCCCATTTCAAGTGTTTGTCCTACTATGTATATATAATCTACCTGTAAATATACATGCAATATATAATCTTAGAAAAATTAAAAAAAAAAATCAATGGGCTTATTACCAAGTATACATTCCATAGTTCGATTATCTACTTATAAAAAATAAAATGAAAAGTTTGTTATTTATTATTTCTATATAATTTGTAAATAGATGAATTATCCTATAACGGTTAAAATGAAAATGATATTACCCTTTATAATAAAAAAAATCTAAAAATTAACCACTTTAAAAAGGTCTCTTTAAAATCAAGTAATTGTGTAAGATCCTAATTCCAAAATCAATTGAAGCGTTTAGGGTCATTTACTTGGGTCCTAATCCTGGCAATCGCAATCAAGGAGCAATTAAAATAAACATGAAGTGATTATACAATACAATATTAACAAGTAAGCTCATGCATAAAGAAAGTAACAAATTTCATTTGACAAAAGAAACAAATGTCATCTCAACTAATAAGCATCCTTGTATAGAGAAATCTAATTTTAAAAGTTACAACTTTTAAAATCCTTGGTTTGAGCAATGATAACATCATCTTAGCAAATCAAGCCAGAAGCAGGCAAAGTTGTTTAGTTTTAGCCTTTAATTAGTACAGACCACATGAATTGAGTAGACAGATTTTGAAGATAAACAAAAGTTGAAGTAGCAATAAATTGGAATGTACCCTTTAATTCATATCTGGCGTTTTTGAGTTGATGTACAAGACATCGTCCTCAATTTTGACCACCATATTTTCAAGCGGAATCTTTACAAACCCCTTGATCGCAATATGCCTTTTGATTTCTGTTTCCAAAAATGAAGTATTCTCCTACAAATAAAGAGAAAAATAATATTAACAAAGCTATCATTTATGCGCTACTTTAGCAAGAGAAAAAAAATATACTCTTTTCATTCCTAAGATCAGAGATCACTCACTGGTCTCCTCAAGATAAACCCCTTTTGGAGTTTGGAGGTTTTAAATGCAGTTACCCTTCCACCTAGATTTTCAAGATTTTTATTGAACTCATACTTCTTTCTTTTGTCTTCCTCATTTCCTTTACAGAGCCTCTCCAGCATGGCCTTCATCAATCATTATAGAATGTCAGATCAAAGAGATAAAATAACCTTTATAGTATAATAATTAGCATTCGAATTGTGAGTAATTTACTTGATGTGCAATATTTTCTTTACGAAGATTCTGCATCTCAATCTTAGTCTCTTCCATAAATTTCTGGACACAAAAAATTAGATCAAAGACATAAAATAACTTTTTATATTATAATAATTAGTATTCAAATGATGCGAAATTTACTTGATATGTATCAATTCCGTTATAAAGCCCCTTCATCTCGATCTCCATCTCTTCCATTAAATTCTGTATACAAGAAATCATATCAAACAGATAAAATAACCTTTATGCCATAATACTAAATATTAGGAGTTTGAGAAGTTTACCCTATTTGCATCCCTTTCTTCACGAAGCCTTTTCATCTTGATCTTGGTATTTTCCATGAGTTTCTAGAAACAAAAAGTCAAATTAAAGAGAGGCAATAACCTTTGGGTTATAGTAATTAGTATTGCATCATTAAAAAATTTACTTCATGTGCATCATTTTTTTTACGAAGCCTCTCGATCTCAATCTTGTTCTCTTCCTTGAGTTTCTGGACACAAAAAGTCATATCATAGTCATATAATGAAATAATCTTTATGCTATAGTAATTAGCATTGAAACTTTGAAAATTTTACTTGATGTGCGTCATTTTCTTTACGAAGCCTTTTGATCTTAACCTTGGTCTTTTCCTGCAGTTTCTAGACACAAAAAGTCAAATCACAAAAATGAAATAGCCTTTAAGCTATAGTAATGACCATTGTAACTTTGAGAAAATTACTTTGTGTGCATCATTTTCTTTACGAAGTCTCTCAATCTCGATCTTGTTTTCTTCCTCGAGTTTCTGGACACAAAAAAAGTCAAATCAAAGAGATGAAATAATCTTTATACTATAGTAATTAACATTGGAACTTTGAGAAATTTACTTTATGTGCATCATTTTCTTTAAGAAACCTTTCCATCTCGACCTTGGTTTTCTTCTCAAGTTCCTGACACAGAAAGTTAGATCTAAGAGATGAAATAACATTTATGCTATAGTAATTAGCATTGAAATTTTGAGAAATTTACTTTATGTGCATCATTTTCTTTAAGAATCCTCTTGATCTCGATGTTCGTCTCTTTCTCAAGTTCCTAGACATAAAAAGTCAAGTCAAAAGAATGAAATAACCTTTATAATTTAGTAATTGGCATTGGAACTTAGAGAAATTTACCTTATGTGCATCATTTTCTTGACGAAGCCTCTCAATCTCAACCTTGTTCTCTTCCTCCAGTTTCTGGACTCATAATGTTAGATCATGGAGATAAAATAACCTTTATGCTATAGTAATTAGCATTGAAACTTTGAGAAATTTACTTTATATGCATCATTTTCTTCATGAAGCCTCTTGATCTCGATCTTAATCTCTTCCTCGAGTTTCTGGACATAAAAAGCCATATTAAAAAGGTGAAATAACCATAATGCTATGATAATTAGCATTGGAACTTTGAGAATTTACTTTATACACATCATTTTCTTTTCGAAGCCTCTCAATCTCGATCTTGTTCTCTTCCTCAAGTTTCTAGATACGAAGAGTTAGATCAAAAGATGAAGTAACTTTTATGCAATAGTAAATAGCCTTAGAACTTTGAGAAATTTACTTTAAATGCATCATTTTCTTTACGAAGCCTCTCGATCTTGACCTTGGTTTCTTCCTCAAGTTCCTAGATACAAAAAATCATATCAAGGAGATGAAATAATCTTTATGCTATAGTCATTAGCATTGGAATTTTGAGAAACTTACTTTATGTGCATTACTTTCTTGAAGAAACCTCTCCACCTTGACCTTTGTCTCTTTTTCGAGTTCCTAAATATAGAAAGTCAAATCAAAGAGATGAGGTAACCTTTACTTTATAGTAATTAGAATTGAAACTTTAAGAAATTTACTTTATGTGCATCATTTTCTTTAAGAAGCCTCTTGATCTCAATCTTGTTCTCTTCCTCGAGTCTCTGGACACAAAAAGTCATATCAAAGAGATGAAATAACCTTTATTATATAGTAATTAACATTAAAATTTTGAGAAATTTACTTTATGTGCATCATTTTCTTTACGAAGCCTTTCAATCGTGACATTGTTCTCTTCCTCAAGTTTCTGGACACAAGGAGTCATATCAAAGATATGAAATAACCACCATGCTATAGCAATTAGCATTGAAACTTTGAGAAATTTACTTTATGTCCATCATTTAGTTTGCAAAGCCTCTCGATCTCAATCTTGTTCTTTTCCTCTAGTTTCTGGACACAAAAAGTCAGATCAAAAAGATGAAATAACTTTTATATTATAGTAATTAAAATTGGAACTTCAAGAAATTTACTTTATGTGCATCATTTTCTTTACGAAGCCTTTCGATTTCGACCTTATTCTCTTCTTCGAGTTTCTGGACACAAAAAATCAGATCAAATAAATGAAATAACTTTTATGCTATAGTAATTAGCATTGAAACTTTGAGAAATTTACTTTGAGTGCGTCGATTTCTTTACAAAGCCTCTCAATCTTGACCTTATTCTCTGCCTCGAGTTTCTGAATACAAAAAGTCAGATCAAAGAGTTGAAATAACCCTTATGCTATTATAATTAGTATAGAAATTTTGAGAAATTTACTCTATGTGCATTATTTTCTTCATAAAGCCTCTCCATCTCCATCTTGGTATTTTCCTCGAGTTTCTGGATACAGAAATTCAGATCAACTAGATGAAAAGATTATGCTATGGTAATTAGCATTGGAACTTTGAAAAAGTTACTCTCATTATACTAGTGGATCAGGCAGAGGCACCTGGTTGACTTAAACCTTTTATATTCATGCGAATGTGGAGTAAAGTCAGATCATACTTTGGTCTGAGGTTTCGATTGTCTTTTTGGCTTAGTTACTTTTAAGTACTAATACAAAAACAACCTAATGTAATCTATACATTCTATGAAATTTTAAAAACCAATCAGAATCAGGAAAGAGAATACATGGAGAAAGTTAGGAAATTCTTACCTGTTTTTTTGCCCGCTGCTCTCTAGATCTTATAGCGCCTTTGGACTGTGACAACCCTTTTTTATCCGTGGTTTTCTTGCCAGACTGCTCTTTTGTAATGCCTGTTCCAAGACTATTCATAGCGTGTGCATGTCCAGAATTCTCCACCATAATCGTACAATCCATTTGTATGTCTACCAAAATTGTAAGAGCAAAAAGATGGAACAAGGATTTTCCCATCAATCTCAGTATACTCTACCAAAATGACCAGATGTACTAAATTGTAGAACAAAGAGATAAGTTAAAATTAAAACAAAGAATCTGAATATTAGCCTTGACATTCTCAATGAGTATCAAGAGCCCTAACAAAAAGGCAAATGTTATTATGTATTTATTTAACACTTTGATTGGAAAGGAAACTGTAACTGATCTTGCGAAGCAGTTTCACTTTGTTTATCACACCTTTTTTCAGTTTGCACCAACCAAGTGCCAGTAGAAGTCCCTAGTAAATGGTTAAAGATTTTGGATAGCACAGTGACTCAGTGTTAAGAAATTCAACTTAAAAAAAAACACTTTAGTTGGAAAATGTTTTTCTGTTTAATGTTTAGCTAACTAAACACTAAAAACACTAGGGAAAATCATTTCTCGAGAATCTAACAGAGTGAAATTTAGAACCCAAACTTGAAAGCCTGCTTATAATTTTATGCCTTACCACCTCTTTGAACGCCCTCTGTGAAGATATTTGACTGCCAATTACTCTGCCACGTCCAATCCTGTCCTCCAGGATTCTGACCTGGCACTGCAAGATAGTATGTGCTAAAATTAGCCAAAATATTTCACTCAATATATCCTTAAGTGATAATAATGTATAGAGCTGGACCAAGCGAAAAGTGCTAAACTAAAATATTCTACTGAATCTGAAAACCTAGATTAACTTGCAAAGTATTTTGATATTGACTTGCATTTACAAGAGGGAAGAAATTTATTAGATATATGAAATAATTAGAAGAGAATTTTCTTTTATGATTAAGCTTTATAATTGGTTTAATGGCAATCGATTAATACCTAAAAAAGAATTAAAATGATGAATTTAATAAGAGAAATACTCTTATAAGTTGTAGATAACTGATATTCTACTCAAACACCAAGATGAAAGGCCCTCTTCAAGACTTTCAAAACTATGCAACATCCATTTTGTATCAAAATGTATATTTTCTCCCTTTGATTGTTACCTAAGCTAGTCAAATCATTAGCTCATCGGGATCCATTGCCACGTCAGTTAAAAATTATTCAGGTGGATTTTCACAAAATTACCCTAATCTCTTGCTTGACCTTGTTTTTTTTTTTAAACCAAAATACAAAATGGAAAATGTTATTAAGTATCTATTTAACACTTTGATTGGAAAATGTTTTTCTGTGTTGAATGTTTAGCTAACCAAATATTAAAAACACTAGAGACAATAATTTTCGTGAATCAAACAGAGTTCAAACAGAATGAAATTTAAAACCCAAACTTGAAAGCCTGCTTATAATTTTATGCCTTACCGCCTCTTTGAAGGCCTTCCGTGAAGATTGGTACAGCATTCGGCTGCAAATTACCCTGCCACGTCCAATCCTGTCCTCCAGGATTCTGAACTGCCGGCACTGCAAGATATTAAGTGCTAAAATTAGCCAAAATATTTCACTCAATATATACTTAAGTGTTAATAATGTATAGAGCTGAACCAAGCAAAAGGTGTTAAATTAGAACATTCCACTGAATCTTAGCTTGATTCAAAATGAAAATACTATAATAAAACCTGGATTAACTTGCAAAGTATTTTAATATTGACTTGCACCTACAAAAAGTTAAGAAATTTATTAGATATATGGAATAATTAAAAAGAAATTTTCTGTATGATTGAGTTCGATAATTGGATTAATGGTAATCAATTACACCTAAAAAAAGAATTAAAATGATAAATTCATAAGATAAATACTCTTATAAGTTGGGAGTAACTACTATTCTGCTCATACACCAAGAGGAAAGCCCCTATTCAAGACTTTTAAATTAGGAAAAATCCATTTTGTCTCAAAATGCAGACCTAATAAATTTTTGAACAAAGATGGGGGAAAATCATTTTTCTTGAATCAAAAGGACTCCAACCAAACAAAATTAAAAGCACAAACTTGAAGCCTTGTTTAAAATTTCACGCCTTACCGCTTGGTTGAAGGTCTCCCGTGAAGCTTGACCCATCTCTTTGCTGCAAATTACTATGCATCGTCAAATTCTGTCCTTCAAGATTCTGATCCATTTCTGCCCAGCAAGATAGATCGGAAATTGGCAAAGTCAAGCATTAACCACGGATGACCCAAATAAACATACATAATCATCTCAAGTCTCAAAGTCCACTAAAGTCTAGAAGAAAAATAAAATAAAAGTGTTCGCAACAGCCGACTCCCATTTTCGGCCTTCGTACGACCACGCCTCAACCACGCTCGAAGAAATACGAGCCCGTTGCGTACAAACTGCGCAGAGTGAAAAAGAATGAGACAAAAGAAAACATAGCTCGATTCTGCAGCAGAGGCTTACATAACCTCTTTATGTCATGTGGATATAGTAAATTAATCATCTAATTTTGAAAATGTTTGCGACACTGGAACCCTGCAAGTGCATGGTTGGTCACGAATCACCAATAGATTAAAGACCAAAATCGTTTGTGTTCCGCCTTTCCTTCTTTGATGTTGATCAATATGATGTTAACTTTAAGACATTAAATAAAGAATTCTAACACATTACAAGCACACCCTTTAGACATCACAATTAAGCCCCAAGATATTAGAAATCAGAAAATCCAAAGCCATTCCTTCTAACCATGTATTAGAAAAAAAAGAATATTGAAGAACTAATCAAAAACATTACCCAAAAATAATTTTATATAAATATGATTAAGTATGAATCGACAAATCCAACTTACAATTTTAACTGAAGCTCTTTCACAATTACACAAATTTTCAACTATCCCAATTAGATTTGTCCAGCATTCTTTAAGTCACATTTAAAAGCTTTCATATAATCATGTAAAATTTCACATAATTATTTTGTTTTTAAGGTGATCAAAATTAGAAGATCGTTTCTTTGTATAATAAAGTGGTATAAAGATAAATGCACTTATTTATTTTATTTAATAAAATTAAATTTTGTTGCTTGAGTTTTGGACATAAAAATGAATATGTACAACCCCTAATAACAGCTGATATAAAGTAAAGTAGTGTCAAACAGGATAAATTATATTCCACGTCTTGACTTAGTCACATGCCAAAGTTTTCAATTGGCATCCAAAGAAGAAGTAGGGTCACAATTGTGCCAAAAAACGACAACCAAACTTTAGTTTCGCCCTTGGTACGAACTTAGGTCTCAACACGCTCGAATGCCACGCGATTGTTGCGAACAAATCATTACATTATAGCACATAATAAAATTGTTCCTAAACGGGTGTGGTAATATATGACACCTGTCTAGCGTCATAGAAGTCTTTATATACGTTCTTTCGACATCTGTCCAAGTTTATATGATATGACAATTGGCTTGATTTAATTGGCTTGGGTATTGATTTGGTTAGTGGAAGGAGATTTTTAAACGTTTGGGTTTGGGGATGTTGATTATAGTTTTTTGGGTTTGTACTTTACATGGGTTGGATAATCGGGCCAGACGAGTAAATACTTATGTTCAGATATTTCATTTTAGGGTAGCTTTTGATGATATATATATATACAAGTTGGATTTGGGTAATGTATTTTAGTATTTGACAATGTTTAGACCTTTATGTTACAGAAAATGAGAAAGAATATTCTTTGATGGAAAATACCTGTATGTGCAGGAAACAAGACCTTTGATAAATTTTTTTTTTGTTTAGAATTTTACAATATAGAGAACTATAGTCTACAAGTAAATATTGTTATGGTTGTGAATGTATTATTTTATTTGATATTCTGATGACATGATACTTCTCATGCTGCTTTTAAGGACAATGCATTCATTTTATTAAGTGATATTATGAGAATTATATTTTCACGTGTTATTTTAACTTAAGGTAGTATTTGGTACTTTATAATGTAATTTGATTACAAGTAATATGATTGCAAGTAACGTGATCGCAAGCAATGTGATTGCAGAGAAAATAATATTACAGTGTTTGATATAGAAGCAAAATAATGATTAAAATGTAGGAAAGATAACATTGCAGCATTTGGTTTATAAATACTTTACTAGAAATGTAATGATAATTTTCAAAATTACCCATATTTATTAAAATATTAGTTTAATATAGTTATATTTTTTATTCTTAATTTTTATATAATATCATCTCTTATATATATTTTTTATTTCATATATTTTATTTTCATTCTTATTATAATCTTCTATATTTTATTTTTATTTTTTTAATATAATTTTTTATATTATATATTTTATTTT
>NW_018397268.1:3694788-3695010 GCF_002168275.2 Theobroma umbraticum | reverse complement strand
AACCTCTAGCTCGTGATGTTGGTGAAAGTGGTCTAGAGTGTCCAACGTCCATGGGTCAAGGCACTAGTGGTGGTTGTAGTGATAATGTTACTTCGATTTTGATTGGCAAGGACACAGAACTTACTAAAACAAGATTGGATAGGTTCAAAAAGCATCAATTAAACACTAGATCAAAAGAGCTTGAAACGAAATTGGAGGAATATTTATCTGAGCTTGTGGATG
>NW_018397268.1:3674019-3694778 GCF_002168275.2 Theobroma umbraticum | reverse complement strand
CGATGATGATGAGTTTGATGTTCTTATGTGATGGAAACTTAATCAATTTAGGTTTCCTGTACTTGCCACTATTGCTCATGATGTTTGGCTGTTCCCGTATCAATAGTTGCTTTGAAATTTACATTTAGTACCGGTGGACGTGTGCTTGATGCATATAGGAGTTCTTTGACTCCTAAGGTCGTGCAAACACTTAGTTGTGCTCAAGATTGATTACGTGGATTGGCACATGGTGATCCGAATTTGATTGAAGATCATTTGGACGAGCTTGATAAACTTGATTTTGGTAATTATTTCATTTATTTTATAGTTTTATTTATAATTAATTTATTTGATTTGTCAAAAATCAATTTACCATATTTGCTATTTTACCATATTGCGTTGGAGACAATAACTGAGTCTGAGCTTAAGTCAGATTAATATTTTCAGGTAATGTTATCATTAGGTATTATGCAATATTTATATTACATTTATAATTCATTTAAGTTATCTTACCACAAAAATTTATACTAATTCTATATTTGCTTTTAACCTTTTTAGGAGCATGTTCTGCCAAATCATTAAAAATTGAAGTTGAAGCCTTGGAGATTCATATTTTGAAATTTAGTAATTTATGTTGTAAAGTTTTAAGTTGTGGACCTCTTCTTTGTTTATTTATTGTATAAATATTAATGTTAATTTCTTTGTGATCATATTTAATTATAGAACTTTTGAAACTAATGTTTATTCATTATATAAAGATTAATGTTTATTTATTGCATGAAGATTAATATTATTAATCATTTGAAAAATAAATAAATAGGTCAAAAAGATTACATATAAATAAATAGATTTAAAATAACTATTTGTAAGAAATTATATAAAAAAGGCCTATGTCAAACAAAAAAAATGACCAAATTATTTAACCATGTCAAAAGTAGAAATCTTTGTGATCTATATACAAAAGAAAGTATCATTGTTTCAAAATCTGATTTGCCTTGCTTTAGAAAGTGGCAGTATTCCATCCTTGAATTACTATTAGTACTCATGGTAGAACAAGAGCATGAAATGATTTAACAGAGATGCTAGAATTATAGGTACAAGTTATATCCAGATGTGATATTGTTCAGGAAAAGAGGAACAAATTAATGTCATTGTATTTGTTGCTTCTAGACCATTATTAGCCCATGGATCCATATTTCTTCTATTGCTAACAAAGAGCCTAAAGATTATTATTAATCATCTGTTTTTGTGTTTCTTTTTCTATTTGAATCCTTCACAACCCAAGTCAACCATAAATTATCCAAGCCAACTCACCATAAAAACCGACCTAAAACCGACCAAACTGAAACCCCTTAAACCAACCGAAACCAACTTTTGACACAATGCGGCTCAGTTGGTTAGAAAAGAATGATTTTTTTGTTAGTTTTACAAAAAATCGAACTGAAAATCGAGCGAACCGACGTTTGCTCTCTCCTATTTGCAGGTACCTCAAGATCAATAACCCCTCCACCAATGCTAAACCAACCACAAGAACAACTTTTAGCATCCCTAATCAACACACAGGTAGCTAGAGAACTTTTTCCAAAACAAACACCGCAGAAACAATCCATCACCACCAAAGGAGAGGAATCACCAAAAAAAAATACAAAACCAGGTACATTTAGAGTATTTTACTAAGTTCCTTTTATTTTGCCTATTGTTTTTAGTTCTTCTCTACATAATTTTTCCATAGTAATGCAAATGAGCATGTCTTGATTGCTCTTGCTGATAGATATGTAATTTCTATCAATTTCTGGTCATACGTTGAGATAAACCTTTTGTTGATGCTTTGGGCTACAACCTAACTTTGTCTTTTATCTGATCTTTGCAAATGTTAGCATCTAGATGAGAATATCTTGATTGCTCTTGCTGATGGATATGTAGAGTCTATTAATCTCTCATCATATATTGAGAAAATATATTGTTCATGCTTTGGGCTATAACCTAACTTTGTCTCATATCTAATCTTTACAAATGCTAGCATGATATATTTTGTTGTTAAAGCTAGATGCATAGACTACCATTATAATGATTGGGTAATACTGCTTCAATCTACAAGTGAACTCCAATTAATAATATTACTACCTCAATTTTTTGTACATGTACACTGATAGCCAACATTGCTCATGTTTTTTGTCCCTAGGTAATTTTGCAAGGTCAACCCTTTGATGTTAACTTTTGCATACAACAACTGCCTCAGCTATTGCAAAAATCTGTAAATACTTACTAATAGATACTAATCTTATTTTTGTTCAACATTTATATCAGGCAATCAACATGTAAGAAATCCAATTGACAATTCCAAGTATTCAATATTAAATTTTGTATAACAAAATTGCCCCTATCATCATAGATATCTACAAATGCACACCATAGAACACTAATCTTCAATTTGTTCAAGCACTGCATGGCCTTATCAACAAACAAAAAAGGCTCTGTAACCTAGTACTCAAATCATACACAACATTTATTAATATATTTTATTGTCAACATTTTGTTCAAAATGTTTTTTTTTTTCGCTCGAGCGCAACACACAGGATAAACTCTATTATATGCCTACGACTAACTTAAACATATTCTAGAGATAAAATGATAGTAAATGATAAAATCATAAATAATAGAAAGATAGGTCAGAAGAGTCCAATAGCAATATGAACTCCACTCCAATAGAAGAGGTTACTTTGGTAGTAAGTTACAGAGTCATTGAATCATGTCATGTAATTATAAAATATTAATAATTATAAAAATAAATATAAATAAGTATAATTAATTAAATATATTAAAAAATTTTATTAAACGTGGAATATATTTATTAAATAAATCAAATTAAACAAGTAACATGATTAAATTTTTAGATATGATTATCACTATAAACATGATTAATGTAAAATACATACAATTAAATATAATTTCATTATTCAAATTTAAAACTAATAATCATAAAAACAATTCTAACAAAACAAAAATATCCATCATCATCAATCATTATATATAAATTCTATTGTCATTATTATAGTCATACTAAAGTAAAATATTTATATGAAAATTTAAACAAATCATAAACTTATCGTGTAAAAATGTTTATAGATTAATTAAATGAGTAACAAATAAATCTTGGATTCACGTAACACGATTAAAATGTTATTATTCAAAATTCAAGCACACTTAACTCTTATCATGTTCATGTGATATGCAAAATTACAAGTCTAAGCCAGCAAAAGAACATATGAAAAACCAATGTCAAACACTCAACTGGAACAAAATAATTCAAATTATTACGTATCCATGAGATAATATTACGCAAATTCAAACTGATTAATGGTTCAGTTTTGATTTGAAAGTAACAACACCTTGGACTGGTTACTTTTGCTTGGTCCTCCTTGTTCACGGTCCTCATCATCATTATAATTTATTATCTGCATTGTTAAAGCTAGGTTTGCCGTTTTGAGCCGTTTTATTTTAGACTTGCTTTTCCCGTACTTATTCATAAGTGCACGGTTTATGTCGGCCCCACTTTTCTTCATCAGAAGATGATTTTGGGCTTTGAGCTCCAGGTTTTCTTTTTGCAACTTTTGCACGTCCATCTACAAGAAGAGATATGTTATTAATAGAAAGAAGAAAAATAATGTGGGGATTCAAATGTGAGATTATCATTAATCAGCTAGAACAATATTGTCACTGTCTGATGTATTGAAGTGCAAATATAACAATGAGTAAAATTGCATCTATCATCCTCGAAAGTTTCTGACTTGAATATTAATTTCGTCTTACAGTTTTAAACGTCACATTTTGAGAGAGAGAGAGAGAGACTTACTACCAACGGGGTGAGCTCCTCTACTTGGTTTTTGAGATCTGTATTTGTTTTCTCCAACTGGGCAATACAACCTTGGAGTTGACGCATTTCGTTTACCTGATGGTCACCTTTCTCATTGAGCTGCTTGATTTCTGCACTCATCACCCCATTAAGTTCAGTAATCTCGGTTATTTGCTTCTGCATATTTGTGACTTCATCCTGGATACAAAGTCAATTCAAGATGAGAACACATTTAAACCCGGCCACGTCTCTAAAGTTAGGTCCCGACCCAACCCGGCCATTTAAACCCATTTAATTTAAATTTATTTTTAAAATTTTTTAAATATATTTATTAAAATTCAAATTAAATAAATTTTTTTATTAACATAATAATATCTTAGGCTAAGCGCGCAAGTCACCTGACCCATAGACAGGTCTAATTAATGCGTTCATTAGCTTTTACATCTTCTTGAAAATAAAAAATAAGTTATTGTCTCCTTAATTTTAGTTTAAAAAATAAAACTAAATTATAAAAAATTTACACTATAAAAATAAATAAATGAAAAAAATTAACGATTAATTACTACAATTAGAGTTGACGAAACAACTTAAACTTAAATTAAGTATATTTTTTTCTTAAAAACATTAATGTAATAAAAATAATAAATATATAACACAAGCTATTAGTTTACTAATATTTAATAACTTTAAATTATTTTTAAATCTCTTTTCTTTCTATTAATTTTATTAGTTTTAAAATTATTATAATTTTGAAATGACAAAAATGATAAAAATTGTTTCAATGAACTTTGAACTTGTTTGAGTGATCTTTGAACTTATTTGAATGATTTTGGAAGTTCTTTGAATGAGTTTTTGAACTTATGTGAATAGTTTTTAAACTTGTTTAAAAAGTTTTGAAATGCCTACGTATTTCCATGTGAAAAGTTTTAAAATTACTCAAATAAGTTTTGAAATTCTTTGAATGATTGTTAAACATGTTTGAATAGTTTTTAAACTTGTTTAAATTAGTTTTAAACTTCCTTTGCATTTGCTTTTGATATGTCCAAGTATTTGACATCAAATTGGGTTTAAAAAAAGTAATTTTTATGTTTTAAGCTACAACTATCAATACCTCGATATTCGTTATTGATACATTTTACACAAAATGCTTCTAGATGCAAGGTATGGATACTTATCTCAAAAGTATAGATGTTTGTCTCAAAAGTAGTATCAATACCTAGTGAAAAGTATCGATACTTAAGGTTTAGAACTAGCCGTTAGACACGAAATTCAAAAGAAAAACCACTAGTTTTTTTACTAAATCATATCTAACGACTCTAAAGCTTCTCCAACTATAAAAAGGACTTTTCCAACACATTTACAAGGTTAGAAGAGTGGAGAAAAACATCAAATGCTCAAGCATCAAATCTTATGAAGAAAAAGAAGAAAAGAAAAAGAAACCAACTTAGAGGAAGCTATTCACATTCTTCCATTTAGCTTTTAATCTATCCTTGTGCTACAAATTCTTTGTACTTTCACTTCTATCATTTGTACTCTTCTTTGTATCATTCAAATACTTCCAACCTTGTACTTACTTGTTAGCTTTAATATTGAATTATGTTTTGATTTGACAAAATTAAATTGACTAAGCCTTGCACACAAGCATTTGAAATGTTTTTTATTCACTTGATCAACTCCCTACAGTCTTAAAACATGTTTGACAAAAGGTTGAAAATCTTTGAGAATCAAAAGCTTTCAAAATGCATAGTTTTCAACAATGAGGATTGACCCTTATGATGAACAGTCAATCTTAGAAAGAAATAAAAAGCAAAGATAACTTTAGGACAATTGCAGAATCGACCTCCCTTAACAAGAAGCTTGATCCTAGGTAAAATAAAATGTAGAGCAAAGCTTTAAGAGTTCACAAGATCGACCCCTTTTAGTACCAAGCTCGATCCTAACTTATACACCTTACAAGGGCGTAGATGATAAGATAATTATTTTAGCAAAGCTTTAGGTAAAATGGAAATGTTTATTGAATCTATGGATCTTAAAATTTGGAATATAATTTTGGATGGCCCTTATACACCTTACAAGGAAGTAGATGATAAGATAATTATTAAGACTAGGAGAGCGTGGGTTGAGAAAGAGAAAAAGTTGATACAAATAAATTGCAAGGCCTACAATACTCTCTTTTGTTCCCTAGGTGCTAGTGAATTTAACAAGGTGTCCATGTGTGAGAGTGCAAAACAAATTTAGAATACCTTAAAAACTACTTATGAAGGAACTAATCAAGTCAAGGGAGTTAAATTAGGACTTCTTATACTTGGGTATGAGTTATTTAGAATGGAGAAAAGTGAACCAATTAATCAAATGTTTAAGAGGTTCACAAACATAGTTAGAGGTTTGAGAGCCTTAGGAAAAGATTTTCTCAATGCCCAATTAGTTAAGAAATTACTCTATAGCCTATCTAAGTCATGGAAACCAGAAGTAACGACTATAGAAGAAGCTAGTAACCTCAAGAACTTTAAATTAAAAGAACTTGTAGAATCTCTACTCACCTATGAGATCACTTTAAAACATGAAAGTGATCAAGAAGAAGCAAAAAAGGGTGACACAAAGAAAAAGGGGATAGCTTTTAAATACCAAATAGAAGAGGAAAAGATGAGTACAAAAAGTGAGAGTAAAAAGGATGAGGAGATAGCCATTTATGAGGAGAAACTATAAGAGTAGGAGACCTTCTAGGAGAGATGTGCCCACGAAAGAGTATAGCAAAGACCATTTGATATGCTATGATTGTAAGAAACCGGGACGCACCAAGTACAATTTTCCAAACAAGAAAAGCACTTTCAGGAACTTTAAGAAAAAGCCAATGATGGCCACTTGGAATGATAGTGATGACTCCCAAGTTTAAGAAAAAGATGAAGTTACCAACCTTTGTCTCAAGGCACTTGATGGCTTTAAGATGTGTTTTACTTCTTATGAATTTAACTCATGTACCTTTGATAAAGATACTTATTCATTCAATGAGTTACAAGATGCAAATGATGACTTAGCTTTTGAATTTGAGGAAAAGACCTAAAGGTACAAAGTATCATATATAAACTTAAGGTAGAGAATGAACTTTTAGCCAAGACTAAGATTGAATTTCAAAGCACTGTCAAAGACTTCCAAATTGAAAAAAATATATTTGAAAAAGAAAAATGAGACTTGCATGAATCTTTTTCAAAATTTCATATGAGACAATAAAAATTAAACATGTTGAAGACATAAAAAACTTTCTTTGACAAGGAAGGATTAGAATATGATAGCACCCAAAAGGAAACTCACCTTAAAAACTTCTTTGTAAAAGAAAATGAAAACTATGATGTTTTTACCAGATGTATATGTTGCCATAAAGTAGGACACTCTATGTATTTTTGTCTTTTGAGAATGGTTTCACAAAGAGGCAAGGTGACTAAGAAGATATGGTTTCCAAAAGGAACTAAGCCTGCACAAGACAAAGTAGTGAGATTAGAATGGGTTCCAAAAGAAACCAAAATTACTACCTCAAAAGGACCCAAGAAAGTTTAGGTAGCAAAATCAAAAGTTTGAATTTTCTTTTTGTAGGTTGAAAGCACATGCTTGGAGTTGAGCACAAGGAAAAGGAATATGATATCTTAATAGTGGATGCTCTGAACACATGACTGGAAACAAAGAGTCATTCAAAGAATTAAGATCAAGAAAATGAGGAAATGTAACATTTAGACATGACTCAAAAGGTCACAGTGAATGTATTGGTACAATAAGTAAAAACTCTTCCTCTTAAATTGGAAATATTTTATTTGTAATTGGTCCCAAGCATAACTTGTTGAGTGCTACTCAATTATGTGATAAAGGTCTTCAAGTTATTTTTGAAGCATTGTTTTGTCATGTTGTAAATATTAAGACTAATAAGAGTTTTTTTTGTTAGAAATAGAGTAAGGGTTTCGTATAAGCTAAAGGGAACGAAGATGAATATCAAAGATTAGCAGAAGGCTACTTATGGGAATACGAATAAGAAGATACAATGTACTAGACAACAAATACATGACTTGGAGTTGTAATTGTAAAAGGACATTATGAATGGAGAAATTAGGAAAACGATAACGAAATTGAGGGTGGAAGAAAGAGCTTGACAATAAAAAGCAAGAGTCCAATAGTTTCTTGATTGGGATTGGAGCACCAAATACTTTCATGCAATGATTTTTATGAGGAAAAGGTTAAATTATATCAGTAAGTTAGAGATCAATAGGTGGAATGTGGAGGATTTGTGAGAGCCAAGGAATGAGATTGTTGAATATCTTATTGATATTTATGGGTAGGGTTTAACCATTAGATTAAAATAAATGAATTATTAATTTAAAAAACTCAAGGAGAGCTTTATGGAGTTTTCCGAGAGCCTTTTTTTCTAACATGAAATATGGAAAACTATTCAGAGTTGTGATGGTAACAAGTCACCAGGGCCAAATGGTTTTAATTTGATTCTTTTAAAAATGCAATAGGAGCTGATTAAAGGTGATGTGATGAGACATGTGGAGGATTTTTATAGGTCAGTTGTTATGGATGGGTGTATTAACACCTATTTGATTACACTAATTTAGAAATGTGTTAATTTGGTAAAAATTAGTGAGTATCGGCCTATTAGCCTTGTAGCCAGCTTGTATAAAATCATTTCCAAAGTCCTTGCCAACCTCATGAAAATGGTTATTGATAAAGTAGTTGGGGAGAATCAATTCATTTTCATTAAAGGACATCAAATCCTTAATTACAACCTTATTGCAAATGAAATTGTGGATTTATTGAAAAAAAGGTATGAATGAAGGGTTAATCTTTAAATTTGATTTTGAAAATGCGTACAATAGTGTGGATTGGGTGTTCCTTGAGTTGGTGATAAAGAACATGGGGCTTAAGGGAAAATGGAGAACTTGGATTATGTCTTGTATATCCACAATGTCTATTTCAGTTCTTGTTAATGAGATACCCACTTGGCAATTCTGAATGAAGAGGGGACTTCAACAAGGTTGTTTGTTATCACCGTTACTTTTAAATTTGGCTGCTGAAGCCTTTAGCTTGTTGATGCATAAGGCAGCAAATGAACAGGTGATTGAGGGAGTTGACATAGTAAGAAAAAGACTTTCCATCACGCATTTGCAATATGTTGATGATACAGCAATTCTCTTTAAGCCTCTATTTACTCATTTATTCAATACTAAGAGGAATTTGAGATGTTTTCAAGCAATATCGGGGCTCAAAATCAATTTTCAGAGAAGTTCATTAACTGGAAGTGAAATGGAACATCATATGATTGAGCAATGGACCGAGTGAATTGCATGCAAAATGGGAAGTCTCTCAATAACTTATTTGGGATTATCATTAAGAGGGATGGTCAATTCATTAAAAATGTAGTGGCTAATAGTGGAGAAATTTGAAACAAGACTTGCAAGGTGGAAGGCAAGGTCTCTATCCATGGGTGGGAAGGTAACACTTTTGAAGTCAATATTAACGGAGTCTCTTAATTTTTTTTTTGTCTATCTTTCAAATTCTGATAAGGTGAAAGAAAGATTATCGCATTCAAAGGCTTTTTCTTTAGCGGTAAATAGAAGGCAAGAGGAAAATTCGTCATATTGATTGGAATTCCATTTGTTTATACAAAGACATGGAAGGTCTTAGAGTTATTAATCTATGTCTCAAGAATCGAGCGTTGTAAAAAAATGGATTTAAAGATTTGAAAATGAGTTAGAGAGTCTTTAAAGAAGAATAATTGTTGAGAGAATGAGAGGTGATAATGTGAACCTATTGCATATTAGTGAAAATAGGAAGATGACCTCGAGGCATTTGGAAAAATATTATAAAAACCTTGTATCTAGAAGATGGCATGGCAAATATGGTAAAGAGGGTATGGTTTTTCGATTGAAAATGGTAAAAAGATTCATTTTTGGAATGAACAATGGATTGAGGGGGTAATCCTAAAAGAAAACTTCCCTCAAATGTTTGCAATCAACAAAAATAAAAATATTGAAAGCTTTGGATAATGGGTGGAAGATGAATGGAAATGGCAGATTGAGCTTAAAAGGAATCCTTTTGATTAAGAATGAGAGCAGTGGTTGGATTTCAATAAGTTATTAGATGATCAAGTAATTGGGAAGAATTTTGAGGATAAATTTATATGGAAGGAAACACCTAGTGGCTTGTACACTACTAAATCATTATCTAGATGCGTGTTGAAAAAGGATCATGGGGTTAATCACTTTTAAAAGGAGTTATGGAAGGGCTTAGCCATATTTAAAGTGGACATTTTTGGGTGGCAGCTGATCAAAGGGAAAATTGTAATTAAGGTAGTGTTCTTGAGGAAAAGATTACTTAAAGTTAACTCTATGTATTGTCTATTGTGTAAGAAAAAGCTTGAATCAATGGGACACTTATTTTTTTCCTATGATCAGACTTGGAAAATATGGCATTGGTGGGTTGGAAATTGAAGACTGAATTAGGTAAGTCATAATGATTCACTTGTTAGTTTCCTTACATGGAATATGACTACAAAATTGATGAGTAATGTAGATATTAGCATATGTCCTTTTGGGCAATTGTATGGTTTATTTGGTTGGCAAGGAACGATGTACTTTTTAAGGAAAAAGTTTGGAATTGCAATCAAGTTTATGATACTGTGGCACTCGGGTGGCTTGGTGAGCCAACGCAAAGTGGCCTCGAATCAATCTCTATTATGGACTCAAAGAGAATGTCGAATATGGTTGTTGTCCCTACAAAGCTAAAAGCAGCAAAAGTTGTTGAGCCTTGGCAACCGCTTCTTCATGATCTTGTTAAATTAATGGGGATAAGGCTTTGAGATGTAACTTGGGAGAAGCTAGGATCGGGAGAATCCTAAGAGATGAAATGGCAAAATCCTAGTTTAGTTTTCCTTGTCGATTAGTGTTATGGATGCTAATATGGTCAAGATTTTGGCCATTGGAAAAGCCCTTTAAATTATGCCAACATTGAGATGGGCTAATAGTAATAGAGTTGTTTTTTAGAGTGATTTAGAGAATACAGTGAAATGCGTAAAAGAATCATCAGAAGCCCCATGGAATATTACGAAGTATACGGGTATCCATAAATTAGGGAGAGAATATCTTATGGAGAATATTTCCTTATGTAATTTTCTTTTATTTTCCTTTTATTTTACTTTTACTTTTACTTTAAGAAAGTCTAGAGTTAAAATACTTTTTTATTTGTTATTTACTTTACTTGCACACTAAGTAGATTTAAGTCTAGTTGACAATTTCTACATTGTATCAGACCCTAGTTGTTCTTTCTTGTGAAATTTTTTTCTATGGCAAAAAAAAACTAATAAAAACTTAAGCAAAATCTTCTACCAAAGCTATGAATAATAAACCACTCCACTATCATTTGAGTAATTCTGATAGACTAGGTGATTTATTGATATCCCATGCATTAAAAGGGCCCAACTATTCAACATGGAAGAAAGCTATTGTTAATGCATCGTGATCGAAACACAAATTGGTATTTGTGGATGGAAATTACCAAAACCAAAAGAGGATGAATGGTTGACTTGTAATGCTATGGCAGTAGCATGGTTGTTAAACTCACTCAATAAGGAGTTACATAATAGTGTTGCAGATCATGACTCTACCTATGACATCTGGAGAGATTTGAAAGAGAGGTTTTCACAAGAAAGTAGACATTGAATTCAAGAATTGAAAAGAAAAATAATTAACACTAGACAAGGTGAATTGATAATCTTAGCTTACTATACAAAAATGAATGGACTTTGGGATCAACTTAAAAGTTGTTCCAAGTCTCATGGACGAAGAGGTAGGAGTTGTACATGTAGAGTCTTGGCCAAGGAAAAAGAAAAAGAAAAATTGCATCAATTCGTAATGGAATTGAATGATTCCTATGTTGTTATAAGATTGAATATTCTTTGTAAAGATCCATTACCATATTTAACAATTGCTTATTCTTTATTGAGTTCAGAACAACTGTCGTGGCAAGGCCAATTTTAGAGGCAATAACATTCAAAGTATATGCTAGAGAAAAGAATCAAGATCCAAACAGGAGACCCAAATGTGAACACAACAAGAAAACATGTCACATAAAAGAAAAATATTTTGAGATTGTAGGATATCCACCAAATTGGCAAGGAAGAAAAAAAATTTTCAAGTAAAGACAGCCATCAATGCAGCAGCCACAGAAACCAAAGGAAAGGACATGCATTTCCAACAATAAACAAATCAACAGCAAATTATTCTAAATCCTACAAGGTTATCTCAAACTCAATTTGATTAAATCATGGCAATACTTGACGAAGACAAACAAGGAACTCCCACTATCAACTTTGTTGGACCTTGTCACCAAAAGGCTAATTCGAGTAAGTGAAATGGACAAGGGCACTACTATTTTGAAGGAAAAAATAAAATTTGGGTAAATGCTTTGAGATTGAAAAATCAACTTGAAGATGTAGGAGACTCAATTAGGAAAAAGGAAGAAGACATGAGAGAATCTGACCTTGAAGCCAAAAATGATGCAATTGACAAAGAAATGATAGTTGTGAACTCAAGGCCATAAAGAAAAAAAAGAATGCCACAAAAATTTGAAGATTATATAATGACTTGCAAGAAGATTATAAACCCCCCAACTAAGTCTACCCTTCCTATCAACCAATTATACGAAGTGAATCTTGAGCTAGATACTTATGAGAATGCTGTCAAAAATTCAATGTAGAAAGAAGCAATGAATAAAGAGCTAAAAGCTCTTCCATTGAACAATACATGGAGCCTAATTCCCTTACCAAAAAGAAAAAGGGCAATTGGAAGGAAATGGGTATTTAAAATTAAATAAAGAGCCGATGGAAAAATTGAAAAGTACAAAGCTTGATTAGTTGCAAAGGGTTACACTAGAGGAAGTCAACTATAATGAAACATTTGCTCTAGTGGCTAAATTCACCACAGAGCAATGCTTGTTAGCTATTTTAGCAATTAAAAGGTGAAAACTACATCAAATGGATGTTCACAATGCTTTTTTACATAGGGAACTCAATGAAGAAGTATTCATGAAACCTCCTCAAGGTATGGAAGTTCCTAATGATTCACTAGTTTGTAAGTTGCATAAGTCCTTATATGGACTCACACAAGCATTACCACAATGGTTTGGAAAACTTTCTACTTCTTTCCTCAATTATAGTCTCAAACAAAGTCAATGGAATCACTCACTATTCACACTTTCATATAGGGATAGCTTCTTAGTAGTGTTAATCTATGTATATAATCTTATACTTGTCGGGAATAATGGAGATAAATGTACACAATTTAAAAAATATTTTCAAACTTGTTTCAAAATAAAAGATCTAGGACCCTTACATTATTTTCTAGGGTTAGAGGTTAAAAGGAATCAAGATGAAATCTATATGAATTAGCACAAATATGAAAGAGATATTATCAAAGAAGTAGGTTTCAGAGATCCAACTCAATGAATAAGTATTCATGAAACCTCCTTAAGGTATAGAAGTTCCTAATGACTCACTAGTTTGTAAGTTGCATAAGTCATTATATGGACTCAAATAAGCACCACCACAATGGTTTGGAAAACTCTCCACTTCTCTTCTTATTTATGGTTTTAAATAAAGTCCATAGGATCACTCACTATTCGCACTTTCATATAAGGATAATTTCTTAGCAGTATTAATCTACGTGGATGATCTTATACTTGTTGGGAATAATAGAGATAAATGTACACAATTTAAAAAATATTTCCAACTTGTTTCAAAATAAAAAACCTAGGCCCTTGCATTATTTTTAGGGTTAGATGCTAAAAGGAATCAAGATGGAAACTATGTGAATCAATATAAATATGCAGGAGATATTATCAAAAAAGTAGATCGCAAAAATCTAACTCAATGAAAAAGTACTCATAAAACCTCTTCAAGGTATGGAAGTTCATAATGATTCACTAGTTTGTAACCTACATAAGTCTTTATATGGACTTAAACTAGCACCACCACAGTGGTTTGGAAAACTCTCCATTTCTTTTCTTAATTATGGTTTTAAACAAAGTCCATGGGATCACTCACTATTCACACTTTCATACTGGGATGGTTTATTGACAATATTAATCTTTGTAGATGATCTTATACTTGTTGGGAATAATGGAGATAAATGTACACAATTTAAGATATACTTCCAAACTAGTTTCAAAATAAAAGACCGAAGACCCTCCATTATTGTTTAGGATTAGAGGTTAAAAGGAATCAATATGGAATCTATGTGAATCAGCACAAATATGCAGGAGATATTATCCAATAAGAAAGTCTCGAAGATCCAAAGATGGTGCAAACATCAATTCCAGAACAACACAATTTATCTAGTGAGATAAGGAACTTACTTGAGCATGTGACTATATACTGGAGACTTGTAAGGACATTAATCTATTTGATAGTGACTCGATCGAACATCTCTTATGTTGTACAAGTTATAAGCCAATTCACACAAGCACCAAAAGCTCCTCATTTTGCTATGGAAAAAAGATTGGTCCGATATATCAAGAGATCTCCTGGCCATGGTCTTTTTTATTCCAGTATGAACTCACTTAAGTTGAAAGCATATTGTAACTCAAATTAGCCTACTTGTCTAACTACTATGCATTCAGTTTCAGGAATGCTTATTTTTCTAGGAGACACTCCCCTTAGTGGAAATCAAAGAAGCAACAAACAATATCTATATCATGAACTAAAGTTGAATATCGAACAATGGCAGTGACACTACAGAACTGGTTTGGTACGTAATGTTTTAAAAGATCTGTCCTTTATTATTACAAAACCATTCCTCTATTCTGTGATAACAAGTCAACCATACACATTGCATCCAATCTAGTCTTTCATGAACGAATTAAACATATCAAGCTTGATTATCATTTTCTCAAAGAACACGTTCAATGAAAGCTCTTAGCTCTCAATTTTGTTCCCTCACATAATCAACTTATAGATTTGTTAACCAAGAGACTCAGTGTTGAAACATTCAACTTACTACTAAACCATATAGGGGTTCACTCTTTACTTACTTGAGGGAGATACAAGGTGGATATCCACAATATCAATGGCAAGCTCTGTGGAGTCCAAACCCATCACCTACACCGACTTAAAGGAGGCTATTATGAAATATATGAGTTCCTCAAGTCATGGAGAGAATATCTTAGGGAGAATATTTTCTTATGTAATACTTTCCTATTTTCTTTTTACTTTACTTGTACTCTAAAGAAGTCTAAGGTTAGAACAATTTCTTATTTGTTATTTACTTTACGTGCACACCAAATAAGTTTAGGTCTAGTTAGTTATTATAAATAGCCCCTTAGGTAGTCTTTTATTTTCATCAAGCAATTTCGTTCTTTATTTAGATCTTAGGTATTTTCTACATAAAAAAATGAGAAGTATTTTGATACAAATGGAAGTCTATAAAACTAAGTTGCATGATTGGAGCTTCAAGAAAATCCCAAGAGCTACAAATGAGTTTGCTGACCAATTAACTAAAACTAAGGTTGAAAGAAGAGATGATCTAATATGGGTTGTTAATGATGTTGACGAAAGACCGCAGGGGTTGGAGTCCCTTTAATTCATGGTTTTTTGGGTTTGATTGTATAGGTTGTGGCGGTGGCTGCAATGTTTTGTTGTATGCAGGTTTTTTATGGGGGCAACATGTTGCAGCAGTTCAGGTGGGTATGTTGGCTCGAATGCTGCACCAAAAAATGCAATTAATAGACGGCTTCATGAATAGGGGAATTTTCCTTTTTTTTTTTTTTTGTGTATGGGTTTATTGAGAAAAGCTTGTGACGAATTGTACAAGCTGTACAGCCACAAGGGTTTTATTTTTGTTGTTTTGTATGGCTAGATCTTCTGAGTGGTTGAATGAGGTTATGTTAACCTCTTGTGCTTGTTGGAAGGTTGTAAATGGAGATTTTATTAGGGTTTGCAAGCTGATCTACTCTTCTGCAAAAGGAACTTTTTTTTACTCCGCAGGCTTGTTTCTTGGTGGATGGAGGTTAAATGTCCTCCTTGCTAGTTGCATTTTTTGTATTCTAATGAAATGAAATGACTATCAGCTCTTAAAAAAAAAATACTCAAAAAGTATCCACTTTAATAAAAGATTTTAAAATATTTACTTTTCGTACGCAAAAACTCTTTCTTCAACGTTTTGCTTTGGTAAATTAAATGCAAGTTGCAGAAGTAATATATAACCACACTAAACTAAGTAGACTATATTGCTGATGAATTATATTGTTGTTGTCTAAATAATCTTATCAATTGAGAATATACTCCTCTATGATTAAAAAGATACCACTACTAATTTCAAAAACCAATCAGACTCAGAATGGATAATCTAACGGAGAAAGTTTTGTAGTTCTCACCTTTTTTTTGACCCGGTGCCTTTTAGATCTGATAGCGGCTTCCGATAAATTATTGGTTTCATTGCCGGACTGTTCTACTGCATTATTAGTCCCAGGGATAGCAACTGGTGTACCTAGCGAAAGCAAACAACCGTCAGACCTTGGTGTAGGAGAGGTCAATTAGGGAAAAGTCGTGGGCTGCCTGCTGTCGTAAACTCTTGTCCGTTGTATCCATCTTTTACGGCACAAATGTTTGAAAAAAAATAAAAGAAAATTCTTGCATCAAAAAATTCAAGGAAAAGAGTTCATCATTTGATTCAACCAAGTGATCAAGTTAAAAACCAAACTTAATCCTAATTTTGATCCAAAAACTAACACTGCTTGATATTGATTTGGACGTATAAAGAATGAATGAAATCTATCTTCTATCTATATTAGATATATAGTTCTAATATTTACCTGATATATACATATCAATAACATTTATTTTATACATATTAAATACTAAAATTAACCAAAACATTTCACTCATTCTTAATTTTGATTCAGAATGAGATAAAGCCTAGAATAACTTGAAGATTAGCTCTATATTGACTTAGAACTGCTAGAAGAAGAAATATTTCATATATATATATATATATAGATATTCCTAATTTTAATTCAAAATAAAACCCTAATTTACTTGCATGTAAGCATGATATTGACTTGGAACTACGAGAAGGCAATAATTAAATATTATGTATATATTATATTTCAATAAATCACTCAATCCAAATTTTAAGTCAAAATGAAAATATTAATAAAACCTGGATTCCCTGGCAGATTGACTTGATATTGACTTAGACCTGCAAGAAGGCAAGAAGGCAAGAATTAAGTATTATTTATTATTTTAATCCCATCACTCAATCTTAATTTTAATTCAAAGTGAAAATACTAATAAGACCTGGATTCGCTTGCATATGACCATAATATTGACTAGGACCTACAAGAAGGCAAGAATTAAATATTATATAATATATTTTGATCAATTATTGAATCTTAATTTCAATTTAGCATGATATAAACTTGGACCTAAAAAAACGTAAGAATTAAATACTATATATATAATAGTTTAATAAACCACTAAATCTTAATTTTAATTTAAAATGAAAATAGCAACAAAACATGAATTCGCTTGCATATTAGCATGATATTGACTTGGACCTGCAAGAAGATAAGAATTATATATTATATATAATATTTTAATTAATCACTTAATCTTAATTTTTATTCAAAATAAAAGTACTAATAAAACTTGGATTCATTTGCATATTAGTATGATATTGACTTAAACATGAAAGAATACAAGAATTAAATACCATATATATAATAGTTTAATCAACCACTCAACCCTAATTTTAATTTAAAATGAAAATACTAATAAAATCTAGATTCATTTACTGATATTGACTTGAACTTGCAAAAAGGCCAGGATTAAATATTATTATATAATATTTTAATCAATTACTTAATCTCAATTTTAATTCAAAATAAAAATATTAATAAAACATGGATTCACTTGCATATTAGCATGATACTAGCTTGGACCTGCAGAAACCATGGAAATGGGCTACCTGTGGAGATAGGCCACCAAAAAGAGGTTATATCTCTAAAGGAAAAAACCTGCAAAGTAGGGCCTAAAGCTTAGGTCAACACCTAAAGCTTAGGTCAACAATTAGAGAGGAGTGGGAACTATGGAATCAAAGGGAGGATCCATGTATAAATGACTTAGAAAGCTAAGTCTAGAAGAGCTAGCAGGGGGAGGTATGTGATTAACCCAAGAGAGGGCAAAAAAAGATAAGAAGAAAACCACAAATTGGAAAGGGCAAAAAAATTTAGGATTGTGCATGAAAGGGGGAGAACATATTCAGACTTAATGGTGGAGATCCAAAAAAGGAAAGAAGAAAGCAAGTTAAGCTTTTCAAACCTTCAAAGACTAAGCTCGAAAGCAGTAATTGCGATGAATCAAAGACGAGTGAGAAAGGTTGGACTGGGTAAGGAAGGTAGAAAGGAAGAACAACAAAACGAAAGGAACACAAGGGAGAAAGATAAAGTTATAGTGGTGGAGAAGAAAAACACAGGGAAATCGATCAGAGAAATAGGGGAGACGTCAACTATAAGGGCTCAAGTTGTAGGAAACAATGTCAACCATGATAGCACAGACAAGACAAGATGTCAAGAAAATATGGGCAATTAGATTGGAGACACATCAAACCAGAGAGAAAAGGGAATTATAGATGAAGGCATTTAGCATCGTAACGTGATAATATTGAAGGAGGCAGAAGAAACGTACGAAGTAGGAGTCCAATTAGGTATGGCCTATAAGCATGATAGACAAACCATAACTAGGACGTTTGCTACCATGGAGCTTGAGGAATTGAAAAAAAAAAGAGACGTCATGGGAACTAAGAGGTATGTCTTCTTACCAGGGCTTACTTTTTGTTTTATTAATGTTGGCCATTTCTTGGAAAGTTAAAGCTATGGGCAGACCAAAGAAAAAGAAAGCATTAATAATCTGGTTGCCACCCACAACCCTAAGTTCCTACTTGTTAAGGAAACTAAGAGTCCAGAGCTTTTTTAGAGGACAATCGCAAGTCTGTGGGGAAATAAAAGTCTAGGGTGGACATTATCACCTGTAATTGGGAATTCAGGGAGCCTATTGAGCTACTGGGATGAGGATTTCTTTACCATGGAGAAATCTTTATTGTAGGATGTGTTAAAGGGCTTAATATGTCGAGATTAGGAATGTTTATGGGCCTAATGCTGACTCAGAAAAAAGGATTTTATGGGAAGAGTTGAGCAAAATATGTAAGGAAAAAAATGTCACATGGTGTGTGGGAGGTAATTACAACATTGTACAAAATGCGGAGGAAAGAGTAAGGGTAAAAGCCAATGATAGAGCCGTGGAGAATTTTGTTGATTTCATAGAGGAAAGTTGTTTCATTGATTTTCCTATGTTTAGGGGGAAATTCACATGGGCAAACAATAGGGACACTATGTCTTAGATTGAAGAATTAAAGACCAAGATTGCTAGCTGGAGTATTCAGAAAATTTCTCGATCAACCAACAAAGTGGTTGATAATCTAGCAAAGACGAGCATATACAGAAACGGAGTTAGCCAATTTTTATTGAGAGAGTCAAAAGTTAAGAAAAATAAAAGTTTAAAATTTTTAAAACTATTATACTGAACTTAACCATTAATAATCAAAAGATTTATAATAAACAATAATTTTATATAACATGTAAATAAAAAAATAAAAAAAACTTATAATAGTGCTTTAAGAAAGTTTTGTTTGACGATAGCAATATCTTTTTTAATATAAACAACTAAATTATTTGTAATAAACTTATCATTTATTTTATTTTGAAATCTTATCTTTTTCAATATAAACAACTAACAAATTAATGTAGTCAACATCTAATATGTTCATTTTATTATATTTAAGTTTATAATACTAAAGATTAAACTATAATATATAAAATATAAATAGTTAAATATGATATACAAAATTAATAATTTCTTCTTATACTCACAATAGTTTTCTTTCAACTAAATTTAAATTGCAAAGCACATTAAAAACATATACTTAAGATAATTTTTTCTTATATAATTAGGATTAATAAAAAATAATATATTAGTAAAATTTTAAACAACAACTAATAATGTAACACTAGAACTTATATTTGAGAATTACATATATAATAATTTTTTTAAATCTTAAAAATTAAAATTATTAAAAATAAAATTCACATAAACAGAAAAAAAAATCATGACAAATAATAGATATAATTTATATAACAAAAAAAAAATGAATATAGTTGATGATTCGTAAAAACTTAAAAAAGAAAATCTATAGAAGCTTAAAATATATGAGTAAATATAATATAATTGAAAAAATAAATAATAATAATATAAATAGAAAAAATTAAATAAAAACTTTATCTCTTAATAATTTCACAATATAAGAACGGAAACGAAAAGAGAGAAAGATGGGTGAAAAAATTTTAAAAATCAAAAAAATTTAAAAATTTGAATAATATTAAATGAAATTTGTAAAGTTATTTTATTATTTTTTAATTATATTAATTATTTAATAAAAAATTATTTTAAAAATTATTAAAAATATATATAATATATCAAAATTTTCAAAAAATTTGGGAAGGCCATTACAAAGGGACGCTCCACCCCGGGCATATGTAAACCTGCTGAATTGATGTGGATTATTTGTGAGGACATTGAGAATCAAAACAATGAAGAAAGTTAGGGTTAAATTCGTGTGTGGGATGGGTTACGGTCGTTACAGGGGAATATTTTTTGTGATTGACATTACTGGGTACACTGGACTGTGACAGGGCCAACGGCATAAATTCTTGACCTGATGATGCTTTTTTGTCTTTCGCTAGATTTTTGTTCACTGGAACAAGCTATCTTGGCCACCCAAATAGAATTGTACATATTTTGATAGCAATATAACTTCACTACTGAAAAAAAAAAAAG
>NW_018397268.1:3671533-3674009 GCF_002168275.2 Theobroma umbraticum | reverse complement strand
TATTGATTTGGATCTACAAGAAGGTAAGAAATTGGATATATGTACATTAATAACATATACTATATTATACATATAAAGTACTAAATTAATCAAAATATTTCACTCTATCAAAATAACCAGATCTACTAAATTTTAGAACAAAGAAACAACTTAGAATAAAAAAAAAAAAGGAAAAAGAAAAAGAATCTGAACATTGGCCTTGACATTCTCGATGGGTATCAAAAGCCCTATCAAAATGGAAAATGTTATTATGTATTTATTAAAACCTTTGATTGGAAATGTTTTGCTAGTTAAGGTTTAGCTAACCAAACACTAAAAACACAAGGCAAAATCATTTTTTTTCGAATTAAACAGAGTCCAAACAAAACAAAATATAAAATGCAAACTTCAAGGCTTGCTTAAAATTTTACGGCTTACCGCCTGTTTGAAGGCCTCCCGAAAGGCCGAGCCCACCATATTGCTGCAAAAGGCCGAGCATCTGCATCATGCCATTCTGATCCATGATACCTATCGGCACGACAGGAAAATGCTAAAATTAGCCAAAATATTTCTCCCAACATTTTCTAGTTGGATTCAAAATAAGTGTTAATGATGTATAAAGTTGATCTAAAAGTGCTAAGCCAAAATATTCCACTGAATCTTAGTTTGATTCAAAATGAAAATATCATAATAAATTCCTTGTAAAATATTTAGATATTGACTTGCACCTACATGAAGACAAGAAATTTATTAGATATATGGAATAATTAAAGGGAAAGTTTTTGTATGATTGAGCTTAATAATTGGTTTGACGATAATCAATGAATACATAAAAAGGAAACAATATGATGGATTTCACAAGCTAAAATACTCTTACAAATTGGAGATAACTAATATTCTACTCAAAACTCTTAAGTTACTCAAAATTCATCTTCTTTCAAAACACATATGTTCTCCCTTTAATTGATACCTAAGTTAGCTTCTGTCACATCCATTGCCAAGTCAGTTAAAATGTTATTCAAGTGGATTTTCGATCACAAAATTATTCTCATCTCTTGCTTTATATTTTTTTTCTATTATTTTTAGCATAATGTTTAAATAAGTATTCAAGAAAATTTAAACAAATTTTTATTCTTTTATTGCGTTCAATGAAGTTCATGTATTTTTATTTTGAATCAAATAAACCCTTATAACTAATAATTAACTAATTGTCACTACTCAAATATCACTTATTATTAATCAAAATACCATTTGTTATTTTATATGCACATAACATTGACATAACATTGATGTACAAAGTGAAAAATAATTATATTGTCAAGCTAAATTAACATGTTACATTATTATCAATTATAATATATTAATATGTCATATCAATGTCATGTGATACAGAATGATAAATAATATTTTAATTAAGTTAATCATCAATTATAATAACTTATTTAATTCAAAATAAAAATATAAAAATTTATTTTAAATTTTTTAAATAATTTAAATTTTCTTTTTAAAAAATTATATTTTTATTTTTCATCCTCCGCATAACACTTCTGATTCTAAAAACCAATTTGTTCAACGTCTTGATTTTTGAACCCATTTTCTTGAACAGCCATACGATTCAACCCACACAAATGTTGCTCCTTCCAAATCCTAAACCATCCTCCCAATCGAAAATCAATAATCATCACAATAAAATACAATTACTTACGAAAGAAGTTATACATATAAAGTACTAAATTAATCAAAATATTTCACTCTATCAAAATAACCAGATCTACTAAATTTTAGAACAAAGAAACAACTTAGAATAAGAAAAAAAGAAAAAAGAAAAGTGAATCTGAACATTGGCCTTGACATTCTCGATGGGTATAAAAAGCCCTATCAAAATGGAAAATGTTATTATGTATTTGTTAAAACCTTTGATTGGAAAATGTTTTGCTAGTTAATGTTTAACTAACCAAACACTAAAAACACAAAGCAAAATCATTTTTTTCGATCAAACAGAGTCCAAACAAAATGAAATGTAAAATGCAAAGTTTAAGGCCTGCTTAATATTTTACGCCTTACCGCCTGTTTGAAGGCAGCCCGGAAAGCCTAACCCACCATTTTGCTGCGAAAGGCCGAGCATCTGCAGAATGCCAATCTGTCCTCCAGGATTCTGATCCATGATACCTATCGGCACGACCAGAAAGTGCTAAAACTAGCCAAAATATCTCTCTCAATATATTCTAGTTGGATTCAAAATAAGTTTTAATAATGTATAAAGTTGAACTAAAAGTGCTAAGCCAAAATATTCCATTGAATCTTAGTTTGATTCAAAATGAAAATATCATAATAAATCCTAACTTACCTTGTAAAATATTTTGATATTGACTTGCACCTACATGAGGACAAGTAATTTATTAGATATATGGCATAATTAAAAGGGTTGTTCAGATCCATTGCTAAGTCAGTTAAAATGTTATTCAAGTGGATTTTCGATCACAAAATTATTCTCATC
>NW_018397268.1:3647752-3671433 GCF_002168275.2 Theobroma umbraticum | reverse complement strand
TACTTAAGCTCCCAAAATGAGTCAAAATAACTCTATATAATAGAGTTATCAGGATTTAAACTTTATCCTACACATTTAAATGATGTAATTAGACATTAATGGATGAGAAATGTTTTGTTATCATCAAAAACATATGAAATCAATAGTCTTTTGTTACATTTATTTTTTTTAATAAATTTGATATATTTTGAGAAAAGATGAGAATAACTTATTATTACATTATATTAAGTCAAATCCCAAGTTAAATGTCTTGATCGTATGACTAATTATGTGGATATAATAAGTTAATCATCCAATTCTAACGAAGTTTGTACCACTAAGCATGCACTCAAAATTTAAACAATAAAAGTTTAAAAATTTTTGATAACCTTGAAACAAATCAAATAATATATGAATAATGATAAGTATTTTATTAATATATTGTTGACTAGCTTTGGTGTCATGTACCTCAAACTAAAACTTAGTCAAAATAGTAATAAAAGTCTAACGAAGATGTGCTTAATTAACACTTGAGTATTTAACTCATTGATTGCGCATGATCTTTCTCCCAAAAAGAGTTAGGTTCTAATCCCCCTTTCCCAAATTTATATATATAAAAAAAGATGTGCTTACTGAGAAAAATTATTGGTAAAATATGCTAACTCTCCTAAATTTTGGCCATAATTACACCATTCATAGTATTTAAAATGAACATTTTGCCTCAAACATGTAAAGGGTGTTAACGGATAAACATGAAATGTCTAAAAAACTTTTTTTTTCCTCTTTTTTAGTATTTTCCTTTCTCTCAGACCAGCGATTGTGCTCCCTTAGGCCAATCAGTTACCTTGCGGTTAGATTTGGCCATGGAATGCCAAATCCAACTAGATCTCCCTAGATTGCACTTCTGTGGGGTCGCACTCCTTTAGAGGAGCGTAATCTTGGATCTAGCTGCACTTCCTCCTCCCTCAGTCAATGCTTCTTTGGGGGAGCACAATCTAGCCCCAGTCGGTGCTTCTTGGGGGAGAGCGATCTAGTCGCGCTTGCCCCACCCCTTGTCACCGCTCCCCTAGGGGAAGGGGAACATTGAGATCACACTCCCCTTAGGGAATGTGGCCCCAAGGGATCGCGGTTTGGAGATATTCATTCAAATTTAGCATTCTATGGCTGAATGCAATCGGGGGTGGTCAATCAGCGTAAGGGAGAGCCACTGACCAACCTAAAAGAAAAAAGAGGTAGCGTAAGAGAGATTTTTTTATGAATAGAGGAAAAAAATTAAACAATAAAAAATTAGTTTATATAATAAGGTAATTTTTAAAATTAATGAAAGGTAAAATTATCTTAATAATATTACCACATCATCAAACCAACGAAAACATTGATGGTTGACTAATGGCAAAACTTATGCGTCCAACAAAAATATTCTTTTAGATAGATTATTCATTTGAATACTAATGAACCCGCATGTAATTATAATCAAAACTTAAGAGAGTGTATTTTAGTCAAAAAATATTGACGAAAACTCACACACACGCATATATATTCGATTTAATGGAAACAAGTTTTAGAATGTGTGGTGGAAATTAAAACATTATTTGCAAATTACTAGTTCAATTGTATCTTTAGATTAGCAAATGACAAGATGAAGTGTTATATTTTCAGTTTTTTAAATAAAGTAAATTTTAAATACATGATTTGTTCAAGTGAAAAAATTGATTAATGAAAAAATCTTTCACATTTTTTATAAATAATTGGGATGATGGTCACATATTTTATAAATAAATAAATTTTGATAAAAAATGACGAAATAATTTTATGAATATTAGTTTTACATTATGATTAATTTTTTATAGGTGTTTTATATGATTATATCAATTAATGTTTAAATAAAGATTTATAAAACTGTAAATTAATTATTTGTTATATTGAAAAGTTGAATATTGACATATGTTATTTATTTATATACATAAAAATAAATAAATAAAATTTAAAATAAAAAAACAAAAATATTAATGAGATTATGTACTATTTATCATTTGTTTGATGTAATATGAACCCTTAATTTATATGTGAGTGTAGAGAAACTTTGAGTGAGTGACATGCAAGACTTGTTTTAAAAAAATAATAAATATAAAATCGGTGAATTCGATTAATCAATTTAAAATTTTTTTAATCCAACCAACTCAACTTAACCTATCTTTTTAAGTGAATTAATCGACTTTTCTCAATTAAAATTATTTTAACTCAATTTTTCTCACCCTTACTTATGAGCACCAAGAATTAGAAGGAACATACTATCATAACAAGTACATTTTTCACCACCAAAATGCACATTACCCATTTCAATTCAAGCAAAACAATTAGAAGGAACATGCTATCATAACAAGGACATTTTTACCCACCAAAATGCACATTACCCATTGCATTTTAAACAAAAATACTACCTCAGCTCAGAAGACTTTCTAATCAAATTCTAAAGCTCAAGCCCAATTCACAATAAGAAACACCTTTCTATTCCAAAATGCATAAAGGGTTTAAAAACTAATTGAAAAGGGAAAAAAAAGATTTTAAAGTACATTCACATAAAGTAAAATTTAAGAGTAAAGGGAATTCAACTCAATTCTTTTGAATAAGAGATACATGCATTTATCATTAAGATAAATGTTCAAGTGCAATGTAACACAAAAAATATTAAAATATTTATGTTGACATTTATTAAGATCTAAAGCATGTTTCCTTTTCCATAACTTTTTGTTACTATTATGTAGGAGGCTTTTGGATTTTTGCTTTGCTTGCTATACTGCTAGTAAGAAATGAAGAAATTTTTGTATTCTTTCATATGCAAATAATAATTTTTTATTTTATTTTAAAAACACATAGTTGAAAGGGAAATTTTTCTTAGAGTGTAATGGGAAAAAGAAAAAAAATAGTATAAATTGTATTGAATAAGCAAAATTCAATTGTGAATGTAATCAATTCTGTTGTTAGTTTAATGGTACTATATTTGATATCTGATTTTGTTAATCCATTACACTCCACAATTTTTTTTCCTCCATTACATGGAAATATTCCCCCACTACTGAAAAATACTTAAATTTAATTGAATTTATCCCATTTTGAGTAGCTAAGGTTCCGTTTGGTAAATGTTCTTGTTTTTTATTTTTTTGCTTTTTCAGTAAAAAAATGAATAAACAGAAAAAAAAGTAAATAAATAAATAAACGTGAAATAAAAAAAGTATCAACCAAACAAAACTTTAGTGTTGATTGATGATTCACTTTAAAAGAATAATAAATAAATTGTGGAATTTACATTGCTTGTGAGCCTTTTTAATAGCTTTTAACATGGTGGACACACGTTACGGTCAAGGGAATATCTATCAAGTTTGAAATTTTCACTAAACTCTAATTTAAATTAAAAATATATATAATTTATGTAATAAAATAATAACGTTTTTAAATAACTTCAACCCCATATATTTTTTATATCTAAACATAAAAAAAAAACAATCTAGCACATCACATTAGCTTTCCATTTTGGCAAATTAAAGCAATGGATGAACTGATTGCAAAATCAAAGTTCAATTGTCACAGGGTGGTTCTTCAGACCTCCCTCCGTGTGGTTTTGGGTTCACCATTTATCTCGATGCTAAAACCCAAGTCAATCTTAGTGCTCAGCACCCACACAGCAAGCACTTAGCACACTCACACGCAACACATTGCTTTTCAGTCAACCGTCACCCGCACATGCACATAGTAGGCTTTAAGCCAGCAAGCAAACTTGCAGAAAAGGGAAGGGAAGAGAAGAGAGGAGAGGGCTACAGAATTTTTGATAGTGAAAAAGAAAAGCTAAGAATTGTATTGAATTCTGATCTGATTTACACAATCTACAAGGGCTTATTTATAGCCAATTTCCCTCAAAAGAGTTCCCTCCAAAATAATTCCCTCCAAACATTTTTAGGAGGGAAACTAAAATTCCAGCAGCTCAGGCCATTAAAAGGGCTGGTGTAGTGGACCGGTATCATTTTTGGCCTCCTTGTAGGTCTGGGTCGCGCACAGGCTGTGTACCTGGGCACTAGCGAGCTGGTGGGCGCGGGCCACGCGCAGGCAATCTGTCTGGGCGCCATGCGGGCCGGCGTGCCGCGCACCCCTGCTTTGCACGCCAGCGCACCCCGGGCTTGCATGCCGCGAGCCCATGCTGTGCAGGCCTGCGACCTTGGGCCTGTATGTCGCGCACCCTTCCTGTGCGAGTCTGCGTTTCGCTCACCCTTGCTATGCGTGCCGCTCACCCCTGCTGTGCTTGTCGCGCACTGCTATGCGGGCCGACGCGCCTAGGCCACCCGCTCACAGTCTGCCTGGCTCTATGCAGGCTGGCTCACCCAGGGGTCTATGCTGCGCGCTCCTGCTAGGCACCCTGCACCTGCCTTCTGCTATCCAGTGGGGGTTCTCTTCCAGCAATACTCTCCCATATACCGGCACTCCGAAACACCCTCAGGCCACCTTTAATATGCTGAACTACGGTCCATGACACAATGAGTCCTCGCTGCCGTGTGAAAGGCGTCGATCCGATCTTGGAACTGCCACAAGTCTTTCGCAGACTCCCAACTAGCTTCGTTCTCGGGCAATCCCCTCCACTTTACTAGGTATTGATGTTGGGGCATGTGGCGCTTCCGTCGGAGTACTCTATCGGCCAGCATTTCTTCTACCTCTTTATCGTACGCCGCTCGAATGCCCATTGGAGCCCTGTTGCTTTCCCCTCGGCTAGGGTCCCCCTCATCAGCATGGTAGGACTTCAGCATACTGATGTGGAATACCGGATACACTTTCGGTTTGAGTGAGAAGTCCAACTTGTACAGCACCTTGCCGATCTTCTTGACCACTCGATATGGCCCCTTGTACCTTCGAACAAGGCCCTTGTACCTTCGAACAAGGCCCTTGTGTAAGCTTTTGTTCTTCAAAACCAGATGCAGCTTTACCATCACCATGCCCCCCTCACTGAAATGAGCTTCCCGTCGGGTTTGATCTACCCACTTCTTTGCCTTCTTAACAGCCTTGTGGAGACATGCTCGGGCTAAGTCCCGCTGCTTTTCCCAGCTCCTGGTGGTCTTGTACGCAGCTGGTGTGAAATCAGTATAACCCACAACAATGGCACTGGGTGGGTGCGGTTATTGCCTAATCACAATCTCAAACAGGCTCTGGCCGGTGGCCTCGCTACGCTGCAAGTTGTGCGAAAATTATGCTATGTCAAGCCACCTTGGCCAGTCGAACTGTGTGCCCCGCACAAAGTGCCGCAAGTAGAGTTCCAACAGTGCGTTCACCCGTTTAGTCTGCCCATCCGTCTGTGGGTGGTTGCTGGTGGAAAAGCACAATTCAGACCCCAGCAGCCTAAACAATTCAATCCAAAATTTTCCTGTGAACCGGCCATCTCGATCACTAATGATGGTGTGCGAAACTCCCCAATGTTTGACAATGTGTTTCAAGAATAGCTTGGTCGCTTTTTTCGCAGGACATTCCTTTGTTACTGGTATGAAGGTAGTATATTTCGAAAATCTGTCCACCACTACCATGATACTGTCAAACCCATCCGCCTTGGGCAGCCCCATGATGAAGTCCATGCTCACGCTGTCCCAAGGTTTGTCTGACACTGGCAGCGGGTTGAGCAGTCCCCTCAATTTCTGCTGCTCAACTTTGTCTTGTTGGCACACTAGGGAAGTCCGAACGTAACTCTCAACATCATCTTCCATCCTAGGCCAATAGTAGTCGGTGCTCAATAATGCCAACGTCCGATGCATCCCCGGATGCATTGCCTAGCGGCTGTCATGGCACTCCTTCAGTATTAGTTTTTGCAAGCCCCCGTGCTACGGTACATAGAGCATGTTGCCCTTGACGTACACTAGCCCCTCGCTCACCCAAAATCGCCTGGTCTTGCCTGTCGTGGCATGCTCAAGTATGGATTGTGCGGTCGGGTCGCGTTTTGTGCCTTCTCGAATGCGCGATAGTAGCTCTGTGCGCACCTCACTGACGGCAGCTAGAGTAGCCTTCCTGCTTAATGCATCGGCCACTGAATTAGCCTTGCCCGGCTTATATTCTAGCTCATAATCAAATTTTACCAAGAAATCCTGCCACCTAGCCTGCTTTGGGCTTAGCTTTTTCTGGCTTTGGAAGTAAGATGTGGCCACATTGTCGGTTCGCACCACAAATTTAGCCCTAATAAGTAATGTCGCCATGTCCGTAAGCAATGCACACCGCTGATTCTCTTTTTCTAACCGTATACCGTCGCTGGTATCTTCAGCTTCCACTCTCTACGAATTGGATGCTCGGCTGTTATAGTACACCTCGATGGCAAAGTCGCTTGCGTCTGTATGCACCTCATATGGCAGCGTATTATCGACAGTCCCAACACGGTTGCTCACATCTGCATGTTTTACAATCAAAGGTGTGTCGGCTCACTGCATTCCATTCCCACGCTCGACTTTCTTCAACATGTCGGTGAGTGATGCAGAATGCTTGAATACTCCTCAATGAACAGCGATAGTAGTTAGCCAACCAAAAGATCTCAGCTCTTTTACCTTGGCGGGCGACTCCCATTTCTGGATAGCACTCACCTTAGACGGTCCATCGATTTTACCATCTCCCACATGTGCCCTAGGAACGCACCTCATGCAAACCGAAACAATATTTCTCTTTTTTCACATATAGTTCATGCTGTCTAAGTGCCTCAAAAACCTGTAAGTGCTCATGCAACAAATGGCTATAGACAACAATTCATCAAGGTAAACAACTACAAATTGTAGAAATGGTTGTAATACCTTGTTCATTAGAGTACAGAATGTTGCCGGCTCGTTTGTCAATCCGAAGGCATAACCAAAAACTCATACGCCCATATCAGTCACACATACAGTCTTGGATATGTCCCCTGCAGCTATCCTCACTTGGTAGTACCCGGCAGAATCAGCTTCGAAAACCAGCGTGCACTGCCTAGCTATAAACAGTCGGCTATGAGCGAGATCGGGTACTTATTCTTGACCGTTAGCTTGTTCAAAGCTGGTAGTGATGCATAGCCTCAGTAGACCATCATGTTTCTTTTGAAAAAAACGGAGCACCAAAAGGAGATTTGGATGGCCTAATGAACCAGCGTCAATAAGCTCCCCAATTGCTTTCTCAATTCTGCCAACTCGGGGGGTGCCATGATACGGTGCCCTGCGGGTGGTTGTGCCCTTGGCATAGTTCAATGTGATGTCGACTTCTGTACAGGAGGCAAGTGGCCGGCAGCTTGAGGCATTACATCCCGAAACTCCTTCAGCACCTCAAGCACTTCTGCGGTGCCTCAATCACTTCCGGGGTGTCCTCTAGACTCAGAAGGCAGCAAACGTTGCTCACCCTTGCGTACGCCTTTGCAGCTGCATGGCAGACAATATTTTTGTTGGCTGAGCTGCGCTCCGTCATACCGGCACTAAGCATCTTTTTGATCCAAGATACAAATGCAGTCATTGTGCGGCATGAGAACGGCTTGAATCTGTCCAGGAATCCGATCCCATAGCTACATCGTAGTCATCCATCGAAATGATCTCAATTCCAACCCCATGCCACTGTCCAAGCTCACATCAATCCCTTGGCAATGCCTTTGTCGCACTCTCTTGGAGTTCACAGTCTTTACCAACCACTTGCACTGTGGTCTAATACCCAGCTTAGCGCACACTACTCGAACTGAAAAGATCGAGACTCAGTGTCCACCAAAGCTTCACCTGTTGTCCCGAAATAATCACGCTTGCGTACATGAGCCTTGGCTCGACTACCCACCTTGTTCACTGCTCCCAGCAGCACTGAGATCCGCGCTGCCTTGTCCGATTTGGCTCCTCCTCCGAGCAATCGCCACCAGCTTTGAGCGTTTCGGCAATCTCGAACCCAATGCGGTCCGTCACACAAAAAGCAGCTCTTAAGCTTGTCTCCCTTTTCATAAGGTTTCTCTTCATGCAGATTGCCTTTCCACTTCGATTGTGGCTTGCCATCGTCACTGTCCTTAGACTGCTTGCCTTTGTCCTTGTCTGCCCAGCCCTTGCCTTTATCCTTCGACTTGGGTGGTGCGGCTTTATCCTTGTCTGTCCGTGAGTAATCACCAAGCTTTCCGCCACTGCCATGGCTCGAGTGAGGTCTTGCATGCCTCGCTCTGCAGTTCTTACTTAGCCCATGGTTCAAACCATCCATGAAGGTGAAGAGAGCTCCCTCTCCCTAGATCACCCACTTGAAGGCAATTCATGAATCCTTCACATATTCTCGGATTTCCCACGTTGAACAGCCGTCGCAGCTTGCCCTCGCCTCATCCATGGCATATTCGGGGTAAAACTACTTTGTAACTCACTTGAAATCTAGCCCACGTGAGTACCTGCACTCCACCTAGCCTATCATCGCACCGCCTCCTCCATCAAAGCAGTGCCGTGTCTCCCAAATACATGGATGCCGCGATAACTCGGCGATCATCTGTCACAATCCGGTGGCTTTGAAGTATTCTCTAGCTCCCAGAGAAAATTATCAATTTCCTTGGCATCCCTCGGCCTCGGAATTCTCTCGACTTAGGCACTTTTAGCCTCATTTCGAGCGATGCAGCCTCTGGCCACCTTCGGCTCTTGCCGTACGTACTTCCGCCTCAATTCTTCCAGCTCACCCCTCAAGTTTTCACACGCTCTCAAGCTGAGCGTTTCGTTCTGTCACCATCTCAAAGGTCTCCCTCACCATTTCCTGGACCTCCCATTTGAGTTCCTCATCTCGAGCATGGAGCTCTTCCATATGCTCCTTTTGCACATCGAGACGGTCACGCATCTCGCCCACTGTCACTTTCACTCTCGACAGCCTAGCGTCCAGCTCAGGGATTAAGTCTCGTGAGGTAGACTTTGCCTTTCAACCGGCGCACATTTCCCTTACCTCAAGAGTGTCTTCCGGCATGTTTGACCCGCTAGTAGTCATGTCTCCCTTTCGAACACCTCCTACACGCTCAAACACTGTGGCGCGTACTCAGATCATAAACGACTCTGATACCAACTGTCACGAGGTGGTTCTTCAGACCTCCCTCCCTCCGTGCGACCTTGGGTTCACCATTTATCTCGATGCTGAAACCCAAGTCAGCCTTTGTGCTCAGCACCCACCCAGCAAGTACTCAACACACTCACACATAGCACACTACTTTCCGATCAACCGTCACCCGCACACGCACACAGTAGGCTTTAAGCCAGCAAGCAAACTTGCGGAAAAGGGAAGGGAAGAGAAGAGAGGAGAGAGCTGCAGAATTTTTGAGAGTGAAAAAGAAAAGCTAAGAATTGTATTGAATTCTGAACTGATTTACACAATCTACAATGGCTTATTTATAGCCAATTTCCCTCAAAAAAGTTCCCTCCAAAAGAGTTCCCTCCAAATATTTTTAGGAGAGAAACTAAAATTTCAGCAGCTCAGGCCATTAAAAGGGCTGGTGTAGTGGGCCGGTATCATTTTTGGTCTCCTGGTAGGTCTGAGTCGTGCACAGGCTGTGTGCCTGGGCGCTGGCGAGTTGGTGAGCTCGGGCCGAGCACAGGCAGTCTGTTTGGGCTCCATGCGAGCCGGCATGTCCCGCACCCCTACTTTGCGGGCCGGCGCACCCCGGGCTTGCGTTCCGCGCGCCCATGCTGTGAGGGCCTGCGACCCCGGGCCTGCATGCCTCGCACCCCTACTGTGCGGGCCTACGTTTCGCGCACCGCTGTGCGGGCCGACGCGCCTGGGCCACCGGCGTGCAGTCTGTCTGGCTCTGTGAGGGCTGGCTCGCCCAGGGGTCTGTGCTGCACGCCCCTGTTGGGCACCCTGCACCTGCCTTCTGCTATCCAATGGGGGTTCTCTCCCAGCAATACTCCCCTATATACCAGCACTATGAAACACCCTCAGGCCACCTCCAATGCGCTGAACTGCGGTCCGTGACACAATGACCTAGTTAGCAGAAATTAATTATGAAATATGAAATATCCTAAGTATAATTAGTAACAAATTTTATGACATGTCTGTTTATAGGAGAAAAACTGCGAAGAAATTTGTTTGGTAATCATAAATAATTTGTTGAAAAAAAATCTTTTTTGTGTAAAATACTTTATTGAAAAATATAACATTTTATATTGTATAAATAAACAGTTAAAAATATTTTCTATTATTTGAATTATCTTGTAAAAAATATTTCCATCATAACCTATCTTTAATAATTTTCTATAATAACAGAATAAAAATATTAATATTTATTAATTTTTTAATACATCTAAAATATTTTTTTAACATTAAAAATATTATATAAATAATATTTAACCTTATTTATTTCTCATTATATTGTTAAATCAGATAATTTCTTAAAACAATAAATCGAAAATTAAAAATTAAAAGAAAGGAAAGAGTTTCATGTGTAAAAATTTATTTCCTATTTTATATAATTTTTTCCTAATTGACCTTGATTACTTTGTATTTTAAAGATTATAGCATTTTATTAAAAATAATTATATAACAATTGATCCTATAAAATAATTAAATAAAAATAATTAATAATACTTTGTTGAAAAAAAACTAATAAATAAAGAGATAAAAAAAGAAATAATAATACTTTATTATTTTATTACTTTATGGAGTCAATCTCACATAAAGAAGAGAACAATATTTTTTAAATGAGATTAATCTAAGAAAGAGGAGAAGCAAATAAAAATTGTTTTATGCTCTTTTTATATATAAGAGATTTTACGTTGATGAATGTAATTTGTAAAATATTTTATATTTGTAAAAATTTTTCTCTTCCGAATGGAGAAAAAAATTAAACCAAATAGAGCCGAAAATTAAACCAAATAGAGATGGATTTGCATAGTTTTATACAAAGGCACAAAGCTACAAACAAAATTACATAAAAATCCTTAGCCATAAATTCCTACTATATTTTACCTAGATTCTTTACGAACAAAATTACATACGCATAAAAAATGGAAAAGAAAATGGCAGAGCTTCATAGAAAAGAGACAGAGAAAACATAAAAAGAAAAAAAAAAAAAGGAAATCGTAGGAAAAGGAAGCCAAGGAGCTTCTTTACTCTCCAAGTTTGAAGCTTGAATCTTTCTTCTTTTGATCGAGAACCTGAAGATTGTTTTTCTTTTTGGGCATATGTATCTGTTCTTCTAGAGGTATTTTGGTAAGTGATTTCCCTTTTTTTTTCAAACTATTTGATTACATAGCTCCCTTTAATTGCATAAATCGAAGTCAAAAACAAATTTTGATATCTGGGTTTTTGTTATAATGTAATGTTTTAATGTGGGTACTGATTTAAATGCCTGATCTTTTTTGTTGTGGTTTAATGGGTTGTTTTTGTCTCTTGCTTAATTGAAGAGGCATATGATTTTGAAGAATTTATGCTTGATTTTTTTTTATTTTTTTTTAGGGATGAAACTGTTTAGGCTAAGCTCAATCTGTGAAGAGGAAAACCTGTTGCTTAAAGAAACAAATGGTAAACTATGATATTAAACCCTATAATTCAATCTTTCTACTTTTTATTTTTCTTTTCCAGATTTTGGACTATCCAGGAAACATTGTGTGGGAATGATTTGGTATAACTTGAAGGTTTATCTTGACCGTAGAGAGATGCGACAGGAACTTAGACCCTTTAGCGAAGGATTTGGCACTTTCTTGTCAAAATTAAGTTTGCATATTCAGGCATCCAACTATTAGGTCGTAAGTGTTTGTATTCCAAACTCCAACTCAAACAGATGTGTTCTAATCCCTTTCCCAATTAAAAAAGAAATTTGTATTTTTGGGTACTAAAGCTTTTAATGGGGTATAGTTTGAATTTTTCCTGTAGAACAGTTCATAGTTCAAAACTTAGAACCACTAGCAGCTATGAATGAGGTGTGTGATGAGTCTTGTTCAAACTTGGGATCGATGTTATCGTAATTGTTTCTGTTTACATCAAGGTAGATGGAGTTAAGAAAATGCAAATTTGGGATGGCATGAGTAAAATTTGGCATTTCCCTTTATAATTGCAAACAATGACAAGTTTGTTAAATTCAATACTCAGATCAGTTATTTTCTGTTACTTTTTTTTCCCAGATGAAATATATAACTACTGGGATAGATACATGCATTGATAGTTTGTCCTTCAAATAAAAAATGATTTTCCCAGTATTCTGGATTTTCTTTTCTGTTTCTTTTCTTAAAAAAATAAAAAAGCTCCCCCTTTGATATGCATTGCCATTTGTGATTTTTGACAAACCAGTGATGAATTGTCATTCACCTTCAACAAGATGAATGGATTCTCCACTGTGGATGGCTTTGTGGAGATAACTGAATCCCTGGCAGAGATGATCAAGTACGTGGCGAATGAACCCTCAGTGGGTCTTTTCTATGTTCAACAGCACACCCAAAATGCCGTTCCGAATGTAGTTAATCTCAATAATCATGTTGTAGAAAAGTCTCGTGAAGCAACTTTGCACACAGAGGACTTGGAAGATTCTATCACCATGGTGAGGTCGATGAAGGAATGTGGCTTTCCTATTGCTGATGAGATGATTAAGGAAATTAGGAATTCTCTAACGATAATGTCAGCAAAACAACAGAAGAGAGGATTGATCCACAGTCCTGCTTCAAGCTTTCAGATGAGAAGAACTAGCTCTTGGGGACCAATGTCTTGGGGTCATGGCTCTGAAAATGTCCAGCAGGATGGAAGTAATTATTTTTCAACTGTAATCAAGTCAGCAAGGCAAAAGGCAAGCAATTTTAAGTGGCCACAACTTGAGTCCAAGGAACAGATACAGAAGCAGCCCCAGAAGCCACTGTCACATCCTACTCCACCACTATCAGTTGCATCTGCCAGTACTAGTTTCTCAATTCCTGATACAGAAGCTGATGAGTTACCCTTATCCTGTCAAATGGCAGATGAAGTCCATGAAGAAGAAGAGGAAGCAACTGAAGATGATATCAAGCCGTCGCATCACAATTTATCGTTCATGTCCAAAAACTATGATGATTTCAAGGCTGATAAAGAAGCTAAATTAGAACAATGGTTGGACGGGACTGAAGGCAAAATGGATAAAAGCAAGGGAGACACTGACACAGATGGGCTTTAACTTGACAGCATTTAGATTGAAAATGAAGTTTTGAGTTGTGTAAATACTGTTGCTTGTTGTAAAAGTATCTCCAGAGAATGGTTATATGTACGGTTGTATACAAATTAATTGATGGAGCAATTTATTCTTTAATATCAATGATTTGGTGGTATAAATAATATTAAAAATGCAGTATTCAATCTTAGTGTTTGTTTGGTTTGATTTTTTTTGAGCTTATCTATCCTTTAAAAGCAAAAATTAGGCTATACATGATCTTTTGAGAATCTCTTGAAAAAAAAAAAAGCTTTTTTTTAAGAACAAAATTTTTAAAAAAACCTAAAAAAAAGCTCTAGAAAGGAGCTTTTTCTTCTCTTTTTAAAAAAACACATTAAATTTTCAAGAAATGACCTTCTCAATTAATCTCTTCCTCTTTTTCTCTCTACAAATTACCATTTTTCAACTTACATCAAGATTTCTTTCTTCTTTACTTCTCTCTACAAAAATTAATAAAAAAATAAAAGATCCAACAACAAGATATCAGAATTTAAAATTTTTTTATTCTTACAAAGATTAAAAGAAAAAAAAATTAAAATTTAAAATTGCATTCAGATACTATTTAAAGATTCTCTTTTTTTCATCAAAAAAGTTTTTAATGTTAAATACATCATTTTTCTCTTTTTTTTTTTTGAAAATTGAAATGTCATGGTCAGATTGCTTGTTAGATCAACAAAAATCTAATACTATTATTACTATATAAGTTTGAGAGTTATTCTTTTTATTTTATTATTTTTTTAATTTTAACATCTGAAATTATATAAAAACTTGAAGCATTACATTATAGTTTATTAGGTGATTAAAGATGACATGAATATCTTTTATGGTAATTTTAACTGAAATTAAAACTTATATAATTTATTTTATTAAACAGTTTACCAAACAACTTTATTTAATTCTAAAAGCTATTATTTTTTATAAAAATTTAATAATAACATTTAAATTAAAAAAAAAAAAACTAAACTGGCTCTTATTATTCTTTCCAATTCTCTCAACATTTTTGACTGTTCCGTCTTCAAACCCTTGAAAGAGTTGTTTAATAAGGCAAGCATCTCTAGTTTTGCTGACTCTTAATGGCCTCCTACCGCAAGATATAGCAGTTCCCCTCTCTATCGTACTTGGAGACCATTTGGGTCATTCCGCAGTGACAGGGGCTTATGGCTTCATGCCAAATTACCAGTCCATCGAACCATGGAAGACACCCACACCCAGTGGCGCCAATGATTGTCCTACTTACCAGACTTGCCTGCATCATCCCGTAAAAAGTCCAGCAAAATGGTCAAATCCCATGGCCGAAGTGCTATTCAAGGGTGTTTTTTCTCCAAATAAGTAACATTAGTGTATCCTCATCTTAAGGAGGAAACACAAAAAAACAACAAAAATAAATGGAAGGATAGAGAACACAAGTCAGCAAAAAAAAAATTATAGTGATTTTGGAATTGAATGAAAATATCCAGATGTCATTCATCAATGTTCATTATTCCAAGCAAATATCGATAGGAGCTTCTCAAAATATATTTGCAGTTCTTATGGGCATAGTATTTGCCTCAGCTTTCTATACAGCCTGATGTGCAGTTAGCTATTTAAGATAGTGCCTTCAAGGTTGGGCTGTAAGCTTAACCAATACTAATACCCCGTGAAGCGGGATAAATAGTTAGCACAAGATGTTGAGACAGATATCAATTAACTCTTGCAAGTCATCTTTAACCAAAGATTTTAAAATGCAGCTAATCATTCTGCAGTCTTGAGGTCATAGAAAGCAGCATCCTCGGATATGGTTTAATGTCACTGACAACATCGAGAACAGTCCCATCTTCTAGTTGCTAAAGACACTGCTCAGTTTCTCTGATGACGTGAGGATATAAAAGAATCAGTGCCTGTTCTGCTTCTCACGCGGAATCTTACCGAGAAAGCCTCAGTTATGGCAGAACATTTTCTCCATCACATCTGGTCACAACTGGCAACATGACTATCGGACGGCTTTTGATCACAAGCTTCAGAATTGCTGATGTCAAAGAAGTGATTTTGAAGGCCAAGTTTGGTGCTGCAGCAAGTGGCAGGGATGTCTTCAACAGGGGATGATCAACTAAGGCATCCCAAGACGGTTGCCACCATCTGGTTCTTGCTCAATATATGGCTAGCTATAGCATTTTAACCTTTCAGGATATAGGCCAAGGCAAAGGACAACTCTACAGTGCTAGTGATTGAACCAAAAGTTTAACCAAAATAATACGGTTCCCTACTGGTGGGGGTAGAACTTTTGGTTGCAACTTGTAAGCAACATTTTGAAGAACTCAGAGACAAGATGCATCCATTTAAGAAGGGAATCTGCAGAACATTCTGGCTTAGACAATGTCACTGCACTATAACCTCTCAAGATCTTCAGGATCCATAATGAATTCACCATCACATACCCAGCTCATTGCTTCAACGTCTCACCTAGATTTTGCCCTATTAAAATGGAAGTTTCAGTATACAGATTTTTCGTTTGAAAAATACTAACATATCAAAAAAGACAACTACAACAACGGACTGACCAAATAAGTAAATTTGGACAATTCAATAAAGCATAAATCGCATTTATTATCTTGGCTTTTCCATCACAAGTCACTTCAAATCAAGAAGAAACAAGTGGCAAAAACCGTAGTATCCCCATATTTTATACAGAGGAAAACACTCCTGTGAAGTACAGAAAGACAGAAGAAAGGAACAATTAAGACATTTGACACCACAATAGCAACCAACTGACACCAAAACAATTGATGTTACTTTAGAAGAAGGAAGTAAAAGAACAATACAACTTGAACAATCAACTGCATGGCATGAAAATGAACCCAAAAAAATGAAGCTACACAAGTAAACTAGAAACCTTCAGATACCTGAAGTAGAGATGTCAGGAGGAGCCTGATTTATCACTTTTATTTCCTCTGGCACACTGCCATTTACCGCATTCAGAATTGGAGGACGAATCAACCCTTTAGTGTTGCGCACTATTTTGGCCCTTCTGCAAAAATAAGGAAGAAAGAAGAAAATAAGATCAGGTAATATTCCTTCATTAATTACAAGGGGATTGTCAACCTATACAAGAACAAAATTGAAACATTTGGCTCTTACCTGATGAATTTTTGCTTCAGAGTGCCCGTTTTCAGCTTTGACATCCCTTTACCAAACCATAGAAATGTTATTTCGAGCGTTAAGACAAAAGTAATTTCCATATTTATGGATAAAGGAATCAATAAATATCTAACAACTCTCACCTGATTTTAGAGCCAAAGGAGTTGAAGAGGGTTTTCGAACACCCCTCTGTGCTTTTATAGAAGCAATGACAGAATCAGCAGTAGGTCCCAAACCCTTCCTTCCCACCAGCTTAACTCCCAGCTTCTCACACAGGTAGTTCAACCTCATCTCATCACCGCCTCTCACTTCTCTCAGCTCAAGTGCCTGTTGCCTTGATAACAATGTGTAAACATGCAGCTGTTGTTGCTGATTAAAATGTGATTGGAGCTGCTGAAAAAGCACCTTATTAGAATGTTGCTGATCTGTCTTTGAACCTTCCTGATTCTTCTTTCGGGGCTCACTAAATGTCACCCTCAAAATAGCAGGCGACTTTGGATCAGCATTCTTCCGACCAAAAATAACAGAAAAACTCCCAAATTCTAAATCAGGTTCTCTGAACAAATCCATGAGTAGAGAAGCACAGGAATGGGCATTATTAGATGGACTCCTGTAAATCTTTTTCTTCCCAGTCCGAGCCTTGGCATATTGAGCCATATTTGCAGCTTCCCTTAGCCCAGTAAGAAACGCTCCATGCATGGTTGCAGGATACCGCCTTGTAGTGGCCTCCCCTGCAAAGAAAAGCCTTCCATCTCCCACACTTTCTGCTAATATATCATAGTCATCTCCAGATGCTCCCACTGCAACATTAGAGTATGAACCTAGGCTGAAGGGATCACCACCCCATCTAGTACAGACAGTTTGGAGGGGCTCCGGGACAGTGATTCCTTGTGGTTCATATATACCTAAATGCAATCATACACAAAGCCTCAGAATAATTTCACATAACCAACAAAAACCTAAATCTTTGGACTTAAGAAATTAACTACTGCCAGTTAACATCATAAACAACAACCAAAATCAAAAACGTTAAAATGCACAAAAAATGTACTATTAATTAACTTCACTTGATTCAATTACAAAGGACACTCTGCCCTTCCTTTATAGAATATGCACATAAAATCAATGAGAAACTGCCTAGAGTTATTTACTATTCATGGAAGTTGCCAATAAATTGAACCACACATGCAACTAATACATAAAATACATAAAAAATGCATCATATGTAAACCCTTTCTTCAAAAAATATGCACATAAAATCAAAGAGTTATCTACTATTCAAGGAAGTTGCAATTAAATTGAGCCACGCTTAGAACCAATACATAGAAAAAATTAAAATGCATCATATGTTAAATATATATTTTGTATCTAATGAATGCATTTTGGTATTTCAGACTACAAGATAGATTTCAACTTAGAGAAAGAAAGAAGCAGCAATAAATAAAGCATGTCAACACATAAAATGAAATTAATTACCCTTGAGAATTTGGAGAACCTGGGTTACTGCATCTGTAGGAGGCATAGTCTCAAACCTGTGGGCAGCTTCTCCTGCCACTAAAGCAAGCAAGAGTGGACCACCAGCAACAGTTGCATAGCTGTAAAATAGAAAAAACTCCCCTCGACGGTTTGGATCTTCAGTAAGATGCCCGAAGGTATCAAGATCTGTACCCCAAAATACGTAAGGAAAAAGCATTCCAACCTTATTCAACAACCCAAATCCCAACCTCTTTATGCCATCAAGCTTCCTCTGAGGCAACTCAGGAATAAACTTGATTGACCCACTCTTCAAAACTCCAAGAGGCACTGTACATAATGCCATATCACCTTCATACACCTGACTCCCGGCCATAACCTGCACTCCATCACTACCATACCTAATAGTATGCACAGTTTTCTCATACAAAATTGGCACATTTTCTGCCAGAGCCTGAACCAACCTTCCATTCCCCCCAGGCAAAAAACAATGATCCCCTCCCATGTCATATGGATCATCTTGGTCCCAAAATGCAAGCGAAAGCTTTGACACCAATCCAGCATTTGCATATTCCAAATTTGCCAGATGCCAATTAAACAAATTCATCTCCTCTTCAGTCACCGCATCCCTATAAACCTGTCTAAACGTCTCCAACGCTGCTCCAAGTGAAACATCCATTGAGACATCCCCCATTAACTGCCTAAGCCTACTAGCCTTATCCAAAAGCCGATTAAAAGCAGTCTCCACCTTCATATCCATATCCGGATCCACCGGCCTCCCATCCATCCGATAAAGTGGGCATTTATCCCTCACCTTAAAAAGTGAAGCACCCAATTGTTTTGCCACAATCCCTAACGGATTCCCCAACGTACCTGTCAACACACTCCCACCTAAATCCGCAGCTGCACTCACCCTATTCCCTCCTTCCATCTTCTTTGTATAAACCCTCCCACCTGCTCTCTTCCTCCCTTCCAAAATTGTCACCTTAAATCCAAACCTCATTAACTGTCTAGCGGCAGCCAGACCCGCCAACCCGGCACCAATTATAACCACATTACTTTTACTAGGCTCCGCTGGAATTTTCTCCTTAATTGCTGGGGCAACCCCAAAGTTTATATATCCATGTGTAACTAAATAATTATAAGCAGAATCTAAAAGCGGACTACAATCTTTCGGTATAGAATCAACAAACATTTCTTTAGTCACCCAATTGGATATATTTTCGCGCCATTTCGCAATAATGTGATTTCGAATGAGAATATAATTTACCTGCTCGATGCCACCAACAGAGGAAACGACGCCGAAGTCAATTTCTTCCTCGGTGAGAGAATCAGCAGGGAATCCAGCAGAGAGAGCGGTGAGAGCCTCTGCCGTTGATTCCTTATTGATCACGATGATCTCGTCGGCGATTTTGGGTGGTGTAACCTGTGTCGTCGCCGTCGATGATGACGAAATCGAATTATGGTTAGGGTTAGAGTTTGGGAGGGTGGGGTTGAAAGAGCCGTTAGGGAAAGAAAGGACGTGAAATGATGCCGTTGAGGCACTACGTTGAGGCCTCCCACGTCGTCGTTTTTTGGGGACTGGAAAGGAGAGGAGGTGATCGTTGAGTTGACGAGGGGCATTAGGGTTAGAGTTAGGGATTGGGATTGGTGTTGGAGTTGGGATTGGATGGAAATTAGGGTTAGGGGTCGGGTTTGGTAAAGGCGGAAGGAGAGTAAAATGGGGAAGAGGGAATTGGGAGAATTGATCAGGGGTTTGATTGGGAGGGTCCATCGAGTTTTCTTTCACGGTAATTACTGAGAGAGAGAGAGAGAGAGAGGTTGGGAAAGGGGTGGTGATGGCGGAGGAAAAGGTTGTGTTTGTTTCCCAAGAAAATATTACTAAAACAGTGCCGATAATTGAGCCGCAATTCAAAGAAAATCAAATGTTACAATTAAACAAATAATATTCTTCCTTTCTTTTTCTTTTCTTTTTTCTTCGATACTCATGTAACTTTGTTTAGCTCATTTGATAAATCGAAAACTTTTAACATTGAAAAATAAGTATCAATTATAATTTTGAAAAAGGTTTAAATATTATTATAAAAATTATTTTGATATTTTCCTCAAAATTAAATATTAAACAGTTCTATTTTTTATTTGCTTAAATATTTCTCATTAATAAAAGTTAAAAATGAATAATAAATAGTTAAAAATGAAAAATTATAAGGCTAATGTGATTAACTTTCAAATTTTCCCTTGATAAGATTCTTTGAATACATTAATTAGTTTTATTTAAAAAATTATAAATCTTTATTTTTTATTATGTTCAATAAAATGTTTTATATTTTTATTTTAGATTAAATAAATTTTTATTAATTATTATTTATCAGGATATTATGTTATCATTAATTATAATATTTCAACATATCATATAATATAAAATGATAAGTGTCATTATGATTAGGTTAAGTTTTATTAATTTGATTCAAAATAAAAATATAATAATTTATTTAGTTTAAAATAAAATTACATGAATATAATGAAAAGTAATAAAAGAATAAGAAATTTTTTTAATTTTTATGAATAGTTCAAAAGCTTTTTGAAGTATTATGCCTTGCAATTTTAAACTTTTTGATTTTTTTAATTTATGCATTATATTAAGAAAAATATAATGGATAATTTTTTCTTGTTTATGAAAGTCTTGTTATATTGGAACTTTAAATCACACAAAAGAAATAACTCACACAACTCTCTCTCTCTCTCTGTTTTTTTAATCAAAAAAATTTGAATGCAAAAGGTTTAAAATTTCTTTTTACACGTCTATTAGAAAAGATTAAAACATTAAAAATCAAGTTATTAAGCATGAAACTGAATTTTAAATGTTACAAATGTTTGCTAATCCATTCCAAAATTCAAAATTTACTGCAAAAATGTATTTGCAATCAAAAGCCATGTAGGAACTTGAATAGTGTGATGTAAATGAGTTAAATGCCCTTGTGAGTTAATTGATTTTGAATAGATTAAGCTCCTCTGACTTATTATTGAGGCACTTGATTATTAAGTCAAAATAAATTTTAAATTTTTTAATATTTAATTCAAGTGACTCATGAATACTAATAAATATTTTAAATGTTTTAATATTATATATGAATAAAATTTAAAATTTATTGAAGTTTTGAATTTAAGTTAAAGTTCAAGTTATATTTTGAACTCAATATTGTAATTGATAATAGTTAAATCTAATGGTGCATTATTTGAGTAGCTTTTTTTTTATCAAATTTATAATTATATTTTGTAATTAAAATGCAAGACATGATTGGCTAAATACTTGGCTCAACCAATGTCTTATACATGATTTTTTTATTTTATTTTATTTTATATTTCAACACTAAGGTGCCATTTCTCCTTTTTTTTCTATTTAATATTTTTTGGTATATATACCTGTAAACACCCTTTTTAAAAATAATAATAATAAATAATAAATTAAAAAAAGTTCAAAAAAATTTTTAAAAACAAAAGTTGAAAAAGTAAACAGGAAGCTCAGTCCCCCTCTTCGGCTCATCATTACGGGGCATTTAATGCCCCGGACTGATAGTCGAAACTAGAAGGGAGTGGTCACCTCCAACTGCCAAACTCCCTTCTAGGTCAGTGTCTGGTGAAATCATGCTCAGAAGAGTATGATTTCACCTCTGGATTGTCCAAAAAATTTGAACAATCCAGATCTTAAAAAGGCCTCAGACAGAGAGAACAAGGGAATACAGAGAGGACCGAAAGAGAAAAATCCTGCAAAAAAAAACCCAAAGAAACCACAGAGAAAATAGTGCAACAAAATCAAAAATTCTAATCTTCTAGCAGCCAAGCAACCACAAAAATCAAAAAAATATAAAAATAAAATTAAAGAAACAAGGGTGCTGCTAGTTGGGGAAGGAAAAGAGGGTTTTGTGGGTTGAGAAAGGAAGTTGTTGTCAGTTTTGGGAGTGGGTTTCGTGGGTACGTCGACGCTTTAAGGGAAGAGCTTGGGGTTCAACTGCTGATCAGCCAAAGAGAATAAGAAAGGAAAAGGAAGAAAAGAAAAAAGAGAAAAGAATAACAGCAAAGGAAGGCTACCAGCTGTAGGAGGAAGAGAAAGAGAAAAGAGAAGGAAAGGTGGTCGGCCAAAGAGAAAGAGAAGAGGAGAGAAAAGTCGACGATTTGAAGAAAGAGAAATTTTAGAGAGAGGCGGTAGAGAGAGAAAATGAAAAGGAAAAATGAGGGAAGGAAGAAAAAAAGAGGGTTTTTATCGTTAGGTTTGGGCCTTGTTAAACGACCTCGTTTTGGGGAAGGGAAGAAGTTGCTATGCACACATCAAAATGGTGCGTTTTGAGTGAGGACTTCTGGGACTTAAGAAGCAGATCTCAGAACAGGCTTGCTTGTTTTGGGCCACCTCTTGCCCAAAGAAGGTAAACCCATTCCCTTTGTATGCTTGATCTAATTTTGTTGCATTAGATTTGGTCCAAATATTTAATGAGAAAATATGTTAGTTTTGATATGTGATTAATTAAAATAAAAAGGTCAAAATCGTATTTATAAAAATTATTCATTATTAAGGTAAAAATATAAAGAACAAAAAAGAAAACAAAGAGCAAAAATCATGAATAAAGACATAGATAAATATTTAATAATGGAGTAATAGGTCTAGTTTTATAGAATATAAGTTCATAGGCAAAAATGAATGTCTAACTAAAAATAATAATAAACAATGTTAGATCTAAGTTAAAAATATAAATATATAAGATAAAAAATTATAAAAATGTATGATATAGGATGACCATTCGGAATGTGAGAAGTCGCAATTCCGAGTGAATTTTCTTAAGCAAAGGATTTCGATTAGGACTCCACCAGTATGATGGGAGGGTCTAAACTCGAAATTCCGATTGTTCCTAATTTTAACTAAATAAGAAAATGTACATACTTAATCATCAATTAATAAAAGAGATAGAAAATTAATGATGGCAATAATTTATTTATTTTTAGCAAGGGCCAAGCGAACGCAGGCCCCCACTGCCACAAATTATGATGTACGCTCTCCTGCTTGGGGAGACCTTAGGCAAACGCCCCTCCTATGTGCAATGGAGGCCGCTTACCTAGGTCATGGGCTTTTATGATCACCCATCGACCCCGTCCAGGTAAGTATATTGATGGCAATAAATTTGTTAATCATAAAAAAACAAAAATAGATAAAATACATATGCATAAATAATAATTATGAAATATAAAAAATAAATATACTAGGTCTTAAAATACAATTTTGAAAAATTTCAAATATTTATATAGCAAAATACATAACAAAATAAAACAACAAGCAAATGTAAAATATTTGATCATGATTAATATGCACACAAGGAAAAATAATATATTTTGTTAAAGATAAGAAACGAACATTGAATCACATACCATGGTTACATTGTTAACTGTCATGGCATATAGAAATATTCTAAACACGAGCATAGACCCGATGATGGGACTTTCCGAGGAAGCTTGCGAAGGCGAGTTTTTTCGATAAACTCTCTAGGTGAAAAGATACCTTTGCATCCCACCAGTACGATGGGAGGGTTCAAAAAAAATATCTTTAATAAAAAAGCCTTTAGCTCGTATTAGGATTTGCATTCAAGAAAACGTTGTTTTTACTTGCAAACTATTACCCCAATGATGGGATCTACTCGTTAAACTTACGAAAGCGAGTTTGTCGGGTATTTTTCCTAAGTGAAAGGATACTCTCGGATCCCACCAGTATGATAGGCGAATTCGAAAAGGACACTCAATAAAAGGTTTTCGTTTGGCATTATCTCGATTTTATGCCATGCATATCACAACTGCATCACGTGTACGTCAAACATAAGAAAAAAACCAAACAAAATTTTTTTTATTTGTTAATAGAATAAAAAGTGAATCAAATGAATCAAATTAAGGAAACATAAGAATAAAATTAATGGGTTAAGATAATATATGATTAAATGGTACCGTT
>NW_018397268.1:3645105-3647742 GCF_002168275.2 Theobroma umbraticum | reverse complement strand
GCGTCATAGGGGTGCTAATCCTTCCTTGTGCATAACCGTACTCCCGAACCCAACTCTAAACAAGATACGTGGACCAGTTATTGTTCATTAAACGGACTTAAAAATCGATTTAAGATTTCGTCGAAGAAAAAAAAATTATTAGGTGGCCAATCACACTTAAGTAAAAAAGATTGGTGGTGACTCCCCAAAGTACTTTCACGTCTTGTGATAGGGTTCCTGGATTCGGCACGTTACGACAGCTTGGCAACTCCGTTGAAGACGAAAGAGAGTCGAGCCATAATTAGTCATAGGTTATCCTAAAGCCCTAAATAATGAAGTGTTTCCTTTAAATTTGAGCATTTGTTTTATGCATTATGGTTTTGTGCATTAATTGTTTTATGATCATTTTTTTATTACTTTTTTGTATATGGGGAATTTAGGATAGAAGGATGTGAGATTATGTATCAAAAGTTGGTACGTTCCTTCACACATACGACACATGTTGCATTCATACATAAGCCTTCTACTCGGGCTTTGTCCTTTATTAGGAGGGAGTTTAGTAGCTACGCTTTCGTGAGGTGATAACCTACGCATGGGCTAGTGGACATTCTCACTCAAATTGAACCTAGTATGTTCGAAGCCTATAATGGGCGAGGACTGAGGTGCCTTACTAGTACAAATGGACAATAGTAAGGAACAATTTGGGAACCTTTTGCCTTGTTCAAAACCAAACTCAGCATATAAAAAGTCGCGAGGAGCCATCCCATAAGTAGAGTCTTACTGAACTTGTCATGAGGAGTACACCTTAATTTAGGACACGTGAAGGAACAAATCCGTCCTAAGTGGCCTTTTTTTTAAAATACGAATAACACATGTTAAAGTGATTTTATAAATATATATATATAATAAAAAAACTTTTTTTCCTTTTCCATCAAAAAAAAAGAAAAAAGGAAAAGAATAAGATTTTTCTTTTTTGACATTCGTTATTTTTTTAGAATACTTTTCTCCCCAGTTTCTCTTAAAAAGTAAAAAGGATAAACATGAGAAAAGAGGGAGGATTTTTTTCTTTTAGTGAAAAAAAAACAAAAAAAATATAAAGAAAGGAAACAAAAAAGAGAGGTATTTCTTTCAAGTGAGTTTTTCTTAAAAAAAAAAGAAAAAGAAAAAAGAGTCTTTAGTTTTCTTGTTTAAAGAAAAAGAGAAAAAAAAAGCTTCTTCTTTTATAAAAATAAATGAGGAAGGCAAAAAGAAAAAAGGTTGCCGCTTGCGAAGCAGAAAAGAAAAAGAAAGTGGTTTAGGCAACAAGAAGAGAGAACATAAAAAGATTTTTTTATTTTCTTCAAAAATCACAAAAAGAAAAGGGTATTAGTTTTAAATAAAATTTTTGCTATACTAATTCTAAATAATTTAGTCTTCCATTTCACTTCATTTCATCCATGCATCAAGGCATCATAGCATTTCATGCATACATGCAAACATTATATTTCATCTACATGCAATCATTTCATGTTGTTCCAATAAAGGAGAACCATACAGTGTTGTTAGCTTTGTAGGAAAGAGAATAAATTCCTTTTTGGAAAACTTTTAGTAAAGTTTCAATTTTTTTTTCTTTTTTATTTTGTTTTGGGTCAAAAGGATTGAACGATATGGAACATCAATTGAAAGTGAGGATAAGTGAATTGGAACGCAATTAAGAAAAATTTGGACGTGACCTTCAAAAGATAAAAAGACAGATGGCCAAATTGATGAAATTGGTGGAACGTCTCAATGAAGCCAAAGGAAAGCACCCTCAAGAATCCCCATCACTTCAAATTGAACTACACTAAAAGGAATCACTGAATAAAAAGCAATTTGTCCTTGATAAACCAAGCATATTGCTTAGTGACCCAAGTAAGGATCAAGATCTATAAAAAGTTGTAAAAGGGATAAATGAGTTGAATACGCAAATGATTAAGTTGAAAAGTTTCATGATCAAGATGGGGTCTACAGATGTTACACAACCCCCAAACAATGGGATGCAACCAATGGCATATTCTGAACCCACCACTTTTCAACCCACAAGAATCAATTTGCAGCCAAATTCATATTCTTGTCCAAGCACTTTTCGACCCCCCTTTCAACAAGCCTTTCAAAGCCAACCACGGGCATAATTGTTAATCACCTCTATTCCTAGCCTAAGCAGCCCTTAAAAACAATCCAAAAAGAAAAAATAATTTGACCCTATGCCCGTTACCTACAAAGAACTCTTTTGTCAATTAGTTCATGATCATCTTATTGTCCTGGTGCCTTTGGAACCCTTACGGCCTCCATACCTAAGGTGGTACAATTCAGATGTAAGATGTGATTATCATGGTGGAGCTATGGGACATTCCATCGAAGATTGTGATGCCTTTAAGTATCGAGTGCAAACATTAATAGATGCTAAATGGTTTGATCCAGCAAAAATGATGGGGCATGGTCGTAGGGGGCACAATTAAGTGTCATAATGAACGAAGGGTTGACTGTGTTGTTTTTTAGACCTTAGGACATTTTAATCTTTGACTTTTTTTGAATCTTGTAAGAATGGGTTCATGTTTGTAAAAAATTATGTTGACTCTTGAGGTCTTGTTCAACATTTTCTTAAATGTTGTTTTAAAATGTAATCATGTTGGTGCACTA
>NW_018397268.1:3642490-3645095 GCF_002168275.2 Theobroma umbraticum | reverse complement strand
AGTGTCTTTGTGTTTCAAATCACTCATCATGCATTTAATCATCCCATCATGCATTCAACCATCCTTCAATTTTGATAGACATGCATGCATCATTCATCTTCTTTTGTTGCAAGTAGCATCACTGGACTTTACTACATTCCAAGGAAGAAGAAGTGAGATTGTTATTGGTTTTCATGAATAAAAAAGTTCCTTCTAATTGAAGAAGAGGAAGACCTTGAAGGAGCCCACTTATAATTGGCACAATAAAGGGGCTCAATTTGGAATCATGGGTGATGAACAATCAAGTTTGATGGATAAGATGGAGAAGACCTAAGAAGAAATGAGAAAACAGTTGGCAAACTTGATGGAGAGAGTGAATGCCGATGAAATGAGGAGAGTTATTGAAGGAGCTTCAAGTTTTCAAAGATTAAGCTAATCATCAACACAAAAGCAAGCTATGCAAATTCCGAGGGCAAATCTTTCTGATCAGGTTCCTACACTTAAGGAACAAGAACAATAGAGAATGCAACAAAAATATGATCTTTTAGAAGAGCGCTTTAAAGGCATAGAGGGACTAGATCTCTATGATTTTGTTAAGGTAAGGGAATTAAGTTTAGTGCATAATGTGGTTATCCCACCCAAGTTTAAAGTCCCAAAGTTCAAAAAGTATGATGGAACCAAATGCCCTAAGGCACATTTGATAATACATTGCAACAAGATGGCTCTATATGCCCATGATGAGAAATTGCTCGTTCATTTTTTCCAAAATAGTTTGAAGGGAGCTGCATTTAAATGGTACTGCATGTTGGAAAAAAATTATATTTCCACATGGAAAGATTTGGCTCGGGCATTTTTAGGACAATACATGCACAAACTATAAGCAATTCCTGACCGAATAACCCTCCAAAACATGGAAAGAAACCCTTCTGAAAGTTTCAAGGAGTATGCTTGTAGGTGGAAGGAGGTAGCATCACAAGTCCAACCACCCCTTACTAGCAGAGAATTAAATTCTCTATATGTTGATACTCTTGCTCTTCCATATTATAACAGATTGGTGGGTAATGCTTCTTCAAATTTCACGAATTTAGTGTTTTCCGTGGGAAGGATTGAAGATGAAATTAAAAAGGGAAGGATCATAGACTCTCGAGCAAATGATCTTGTCAAAAGAGAATATGATGCTTCTACTGAAGGAGTTCGTGCAATGACCGTTGAAAGGAGAAATAAAAGGAAATTTTGTGACATTGAAGAAGATTTTATGGGCGCTCATTCATACCCATCAGCGTATGTCCATAATCTACCCCGACCTTTCACTCAATCATCACTCACACAAGTTCCTCTACTTTATATGTCCACTTCAGGCGACCAAGAAATTAATTTGGATTGCCTTCCAAGCAACAAGAGAAAGAAAGCCAAAATGTACCATTCATTACCAATGTCCTATGCAGAGCTTTTCCCTTTATTGTTACAGAATCGTAATATCTCTATCATTCCTGCCAAGCCTAGAAAACCTCTTTACCCAAGATGGTATAACCCAAATGTTAAATGTGATTACCATTTTGGGGTTGAAGGTCATTCTACAGAGAATTGCATTGCATTCAAGAACAAAGTTCAAGCTTCAATCGATGCAGACCCAACTAAATTCAAGGACCTTGTTAACAACAATGAAAATCACGGGTGATGGATGCAAAGGTTGGGTTTTGGAGCAATTGAGTAGTATGTCAATTTGAGGGCAATCTTAGATCACTTTCTAGTCTTGTACATGTTTATGTTTTGAGGACAGAAACTTTTGGGAGCATGGAGTTTTATCTTTCATGAGATAAGTGTATGTTTAGTTTTGAATCAAGTTTGAAAATTGTCCAAATTTCTTTTGGTTTTTATTTTTTTTTCTTTTAAAAAAAAAAGGAGTTTAGAATATTAGCATTTAAAAATAAGTCCCCATACTACTTGTTTCCAAAATCATACATGAAAAAGAAAAAATGGAAAAGGTTCTTATAAAATAAATGGTGAAAAGAATCTCAAAACAATTGGTGGTTGTTATTTGCAAATGAACTCATTTTTATTCTCAAGCCATATCTTCAAACACTTTCAATGCATTAACTAAGTGAATAAAGGCCATTCAAGGGCCTGAATCGAGAAAGAAGCAAAAGCTTTGAAACTTCATTAGTCTTATCATTTGACATCCAAGGATGATGGTCTTCGTCTAAGCAATGATCAATGTTGTGACAAGGTAAAATTCATCTTTTTCTAAAACATAAAAAATCTTGCACTCTCGGAAAGGATCTGAATTTGGCAATTTGATTAGTGTCAAGACTAGTCAAAGCTTCAAATACATTGAAACCAGTCAACCTCTTTCAATTGGACCCGAAATGTGAGTTTCTCCACCCATTGCCTAAAGTTGTCCTCCATCCATACTCTAGGGTAAGATGATCAGAAAAAGAAAAATTTCTCAATACCTCTAAAACACCCGCTTGAAAGAAACCATTTGTTTCTCCCTCATCTGAAAATGTTAACATGAGAAATTTGTGAAATTGAGGTTTGAAGTGAGATCTCTCAAGGTTTTGAAAGGGTAATAATTACTTAAAGTTTGCTTAAGCCTTCGTTTGAGTGGTTGATCGAGGAAGGGCAT
>NW_018397268.1:3636891-3642480 GCF_002168275.2 Theobroma umbraticum | reverse complement strand
TCTTTCATTTTGGAAAATTTAAGTCAAGTTTTGGGTTGCAAAGGTAAAAAAAAAAAAGAAGAAAAAAATTAAAGAATGGTAAGAAAAGTTGATAGTAACATCATGTACTTGAGGCGTTCAAACGATGCCAGACCGAGAAAAAGAAGAAAAGAAAAACAAACGTAAATAAAAAAAAAGAACAATCAATTGTTATTTCAAAATTCATCCCTTCTAGGGATTGCTCTTCAAGGCAAGTAACCACATTTGAGATGAGAAATGACCATGTTTCATTCTCCTATTCACAAATGAGATATTATTCGCTTGCTACCCCTTTGAGCCTATCGATTCTTTCTTTCTAAATGCACCTTAACCAAGGATCACCTCTCATATTAAAAGGGCAAATATGTATTAGAATCTTGCCTAGGAACATGGAGAATAAAATCTCATTTGAAGAAAGAAAACAACTTATATGAAGAGGTGGATGCAAAAGAAAGAAAAATGAAAAAAAGAGATGATCAAAAAGTGATGAAAAGGAAAAGGATAATTGATGGAAAGACATGCTTTGAAAAACAGAAAAGATAAATGTCTCAGAAGATTTTTATGTGAATGATCCTTGGTTGATCACCCTTACATACATATTTTGAGCCTTTTTACCCATTCTATTAAAGCCCCCATAATTGATGGAAAGACATGCTTTCAAAAGTTTATTTTGATCAAGTGTGGATGCTTAAATCGAAGAGCTTTCTTTTAGGAAAAAGTCATCAAAAAATCAAAAAGGCCTTGCCTCTTTTTCTTTGCCAAGATTATCCATGTGAATCCATCAATCGATTTTGGATAAAGTTTGAATATTTCTCAAATGCATGGTGGAACGATCAATAAAAAAGTCAAAAAAAAAAGAGAAAAGGAAAGAGAGAGCAAAATGAGCTTTAGGGTGAAAACTTGAAAAGGTAGCCTAGAGCAAAAATGGGAACTTACGAAACCACTGGTGATTTTGACTGACAAAAAGCCTGATAGAGAGATCTTTTCAAAGTAACCAGAGTGCATAGGAAATGTCCACAAATGTAAAATTCAAGATTTTTCATAGAGCCAGTGCTAAACTTTGAACCATTCTTTTCTAAAATAACCTTGTAAATCTTTAGTCTCTAAAGACTGGTCTTGACATCTATCAAAATGCCGCACATCATGAGACTAGGAGATTGCCAAAATTGATTACAATTTGAAATAAGTCTTTTTGTGAAGAGTTTGATTTTCAAAAATGTAATTTGAGAAAATCATGCAACATTTGTGAGCTTAGACGAAGAAACAACGATCCTTCATTTTTTTCTCATAAGATGGTGAGACCTTTTGTTGTGCAAGACTTTACCTTGTTGACCTTTTCAATCCATAAAGATCAAATTGTGATTTGACCTACCCGAGTCATTTAAAATAGTAATCATTAATTCTTAAGAGATTCAAATATCACATGTTTTTTTTCAAACGTGGATATTTTATCACTTTAACAAGAAAAGTGTGGAATTGAAACATTCTTGCTACAAGATTTAACTATTTTTTATCATGAAAATTATTATGTGGGGCAATTTCATTGTGATGTTGTCAAAATTATGGTGTTTTTAAAAGCAAAAAAAAAAGAGAAGAAGAAAGAGAGCCCTTACGATCTTTGTGAGGAAAATCTTTCAATCATTGTGAAATAATACAAGTACTTTTAGATAAGACAAATTCATTTTTCAAAAAAGTGAGGAAAAGCAATGCAAGGAGGAGCTTTCATGATCAAGAGATATGGAGGCATTGAAATCCAATTTGAATTGATGATCTTTTGTTCACATCGATCGTGGGAAAGTGATTTGAGGAATCCAAATCAATATGACAAGACTAGCATAAAGGTTCTTTGAAGGCGAAAGAATTGGCAATTGCACAAGAACATCATCAAAGATGCGAAGTCGAGGAAAATGATCTTTCAAGTGAGGAATATATGGTGCAAAACAAAAGGAAGTAATGCATCATTTGTCTATCATTCAATTATGCATATATGTTCAATCATGCACATGACCATGCATCATCAAAATTGAAAATTTTCAAACAAATGCCCAAACTAATGCAATTTTCAAGCAATTAAGTGAAGAAAGATTTGAGTCTTTCGTTGAAAAAGAAGAAGAAAAGTAAAAAAAACTAAGCATGAGAGGTTTTAAGCCCAATTTAGCTGGCATCCAAGATGTATAAATCCAGTTACGTTGGCACAAAGATGATTAAGCCCAATTTAGCTGGCATCCATGAGCAGTATAAGTCTAGTTACATTGGCTCAAAAGAGTTTAAGCCCAATTTACCTGGCATCCAAGATAATTAAGCTCAGTTAGATTGGCACGAAGTTGATTAAGCCCAATTTAGCTGGCATCCAAGACGTTTAACTCCAGTTATATTGGCACAAGGTTGATTAAGCCTAATTTAGCTAGCATCCAAGATGTTTAAGCCTAGTTATGTTGGCACGAAATTGATTAAGCCTAATAAGCCCAATTACATTGGCACAAAAAGAGTTTAAGCCCAATTAAGTTGGCATCCAAGAAGTATAAGTCTAATTACGTTGGCACAAAAAGAGTTTAAGCCCAATTAAACTAGCATCCAAGAAGTATAAGTCCAGTTATGTTGGCACAAAAAGACGTTTAAGCCCAGTTATATTGGCACAAAGAAATTAAAGCCCAATTTAGTTGGCATCCAAGAAATATAAGTCCAGTTACATTGGCACAAAATGAGTTTAAGCCCAATAAAACTGGCATCCAAGATGTATAAGCCCAGTTATATTGGCACAAAGATGATTAAGCCCAATTTAGTTGGCATCTAAGACGTTTAAGCCTAGTCATATTGGCACAAAGTTGATTAAGCCCAATTTAACTAGTATCTAAAATGTTTAAGCCTAGCTACGTTGGCACAAAAAAGTTAGCCCAATTTAGCTAGCATCCAAGATGTTTAAGCCTAACTACGTTGGCACAAAAAAAGTCAAACTGGCATCCAAGAAGTATAAGTCCAATTACATTGGCACAAAAATGATTAAGCCCAATTAAACTGGCATCCAAGATGTATAAGCTCAGTTATATTGGCACAAAAATGATGAAACTTAATTTATCTGGCATCCAAGAAGTATAAGTCCAGTTACGTCGACACAAAAAGACTTTAAGCCCAATTAAGCTGGCATCCAAGAAGTATAAGTCCAATTACGTTGGCACAAAAAGAGTTTAAGCCCAATTTAGCTGGCATCCAAGGAGTGTAAGTCCAATTACGTTGGCACAAAAAGAGTTTAAGCCCAATTAAACTGGCATCCAAGGAGTATAAGTTCAGTTACGTTGGCACAAAAGGAGTTTAAGCCCAATTAAACTGTCATCCAAGAAGTATAAGTCCGGTTATGTAAGCACAAAAAAAGATTTAAGCCCAATTAAACTAGAATCCAAGAAGAATAAGTCCAATTATGTTGGCACAAAAAATGATTTAAGCCTAATCAAACTGGCATCCAAGAAGTATAAGTCCAGTTACGTTGGCACAAAAAAATATTTAAGCCCAATTTAACTGGCATCCAAGATGTATAAGTCCAATTACGTTGGCACAAAAAGAGTTTAAGCCCGATTTAGCTAGCATCCAAGATGTTTAAGCCTAGCTACGTTGGCACAAAGATGATTAAGCCTAATTTAGCTAGCATCCAAGAAGTATTAAGTCCAGTTACGTTGGCACAAAAAGAGTTTAAGCCCAATTTAGCTGGCATCCAAGACATTTAAGCTTAGTTATATTGGCACAAAGTTGTTTAAGCCCAATTTAGCTGGCATCTAAGATGTTTAAGCCTAGTTATCTTGGCACAAAGTTGGTTAAGCCCAATTTAGCTGGCATCCAAGATGTTTAAGCCCAGTTATCTTGGCACGAGAGCATTAAAAGTTACGTAGCCTCATTTGGAGATGAGGAGTAACATTTTCTTTAAAACCTCCAGGTACATCTTCAAAGCCTCCGAGTATATTCCCCAAAACCTCTGGGTAATCAATTTCTAGATTTCATTAAAAGTTACATAGCCTTGTTTTGAAATGAGGAGCTTTCCTGTTTATATATTAAAAAGAAGGTCAAATAACCTCAATCTGGTGCAAGCAAGGTGTCTACGTCTTTACACTATTCTTGATTCTCAAGAATGTGCAAAGAGGGGCAATTGTAGATACCCTTTTTTTTAAAAAAAAATAAATAAAATAAAATAAAAAAATAAAAAAAGTTCAAAAAAATTTAAAAGAAAAAAAAACTGAAAAAGTAAACAGGGAAGGGACTGAGTGTGTGCTCAGTTCCCCATTCTTCGACTTATCATTACGGGGCATTTAATGCCTCGGACTGACAGTCAAAACTGGAAGGGAGTGGTCACCTCCGACTGCCAAACTCCTTTCTAAGCCAGTGTATGGTGAAATCATGCTCAGAAGAGTATGATTTCACTTCTGGATTGTCCAAAAAATTTAGACAAGCTAGATCTTAAAAAGGCCTCAAACAGAGAAAACAAGGGAAGGTAGAGAAGACCGGAAGAGAAAAATCCTACAAAAAAAAAACTCAAAGAAACCACAGAGAAAATAGTGCAACAAAATAAAAAATCCTAATCTTCTAGCAACCAAGCAACCACAAAAACTAAAAAAATATAAAAATAAAATTAAAGAAACAAGGGTACCGCTAGTTAGGGAAGGAGGAGAAGGTTTTATGGGTTGAGAGAGGAAGTTGTTGTCAGTTTTGGGAGTGGGTTTCATTGGTACGTCGCTGGTTGAGGGGAAGAGCTTAGGGTTCAACTACTGACTGGCCAAAAAGAAAAAGAAAGGAGAAGGAAAAAAAGAAAAAAGAGAGAAGAACGGTAGCAAGGGAAGGCTGCCAGTGGTAGGAGGAAGAGAAAGAGAAAAGAGAAAGGAAGGTGGCCGGCCAAAGAGAAAGAGAAGAGGAGAGAAAAGTCGGCGGTTTGAATAAGGAGAAATTTTAGAGGAGGCAGTAAAGAGAGAAAATGAAAAGGAAAAATGAGGGAAGGAAGAGAAAATAGGGTTTTTATCGTTAGGTTTGGGCCTTGTTAAACGACGCCGTTTTGGGGAGGGGAAGAAGTTACTGTGCACACACCAAAACGATGTGTTTTGAGTGAGGACTCCTAGGCCTTGAGAAGCAGATCTGGGAGCAGGCTTGTTTGTTTTGGGCCACCTCTTGCTCAAAGAAGGTAAACCCATTCCCTTTGTATGCTTGATCCAATTTTGTTGCATTAGATTTGGTCTAAATATTTAATGAGAAAATATGTTATTTTTTATATGTGATTAATTAAAATAAAATGGTAAAAATCGTATTTATAAAAATTATCCATTATTAAGGTAAAAATATAAAGAACAAAAAAGAAAAAAAGAGAAAAAATCATGAATAAGGACATGGATAAATATTTAATAATGGAGTAATAGGTCTAGTTTTATAGAATCTAAGTTCATAAGCAAAAATGAATGTCTAACTAAAAATAATAATAAACAATGTTAGATCTAAGTTAAAAATATAAATATATAAGAAAATGTACATACTTAATCATCAATTAATAAAAGAGATAGGAAATTAATGATGGCAATAAATTTGTTAATCATAAGAAGA
>NW_018397268.1:3635416-3636828 GCF_002168275.2 Theobroma umbraticum | reverse complement strand
TTTGGAAAATTTTAAATATTTATATAGCAAAATACATAACAAAATAAAAGAACAAGTAAGTGTAAAATATTTGATCATGATTAATATACTCACAAGGAAAAATAATAAATTTTGTTAAAGATAAGAAACGGACATTGAATCACATACCATGGTTGCATTGTTAAATATCATGGCATATAGAAATATTCTAAACACGAGCATAAGCCCAATGATGGGATTTCTCGAAAAAGCTTGCGAAGGTGAGTTTTTTTGATAAACTCTCTAGGGGAAAAGATACTTTTGGATCCCACTAGTACGATGGGAAAGTTCGAAAAAAATATCTTTAATAAAAAAGCTTTTGGCTCGTATTAGGATTTACATTCAAGAAAATGTTGTTTTCATTTGCAAACGATTACCCCGATGATGGGATCTACTCGTTAAATTTGCGAAGACGAGTTTGTCGGGTATTTTTTATAGGTAAGAGGATACTCTCAGATTCCACCAGTATGATAGGCGGATTCGAAAATGACACTCAATAAAAGGTTTTCGTTTGGCATTATCTCGATTTTATGCTATACATATCACAATTGCATCACGTGTACGTCAAACACGAGAAAAAAACTAAACAAAAATGTTTTTTTTATTTGTTAATAGAATAAAAAGTGGATCAAATGAATAAAATTAAGGAAACATAAGAATAAAGTTAATGGATTAGGATAATATATGATTAAATGGTACCGTTCGTGGAACGAGCGTCATAAAGGTGCTAATCTTTCTCTATGCGCAACTGTACTCCTGAACCCAACTCTAAACAAGATACGTGGACTTGTTATTATTTTTTAGATGGATTTAAAAATCGATTTAAGATTTTATCGAAGAAAATAAAATTATTAGGTGGCCAATCACACCTAGGTAAAAACGATTTGGTGGTAACTTCACAAAGTATTTTCACGTCTAGTGGTCGGGTTCTCGAATTCGGCATGTTACAACAATACCAAATGAGAACAGAGGAGGGTCAAGAGATAAGAGGGAGGGAGAAGAGAAAAAAAATAAAGAAAATGAGAAAAATTAAATAAGAAAAGATAAAGAAATGAAAACTATAGATATAAGAATTAGATAAAAAGTGAAAAATGAAAAAAAGTGCACAAAAATATGATTTATTTTAATTATATTTCTTATTCATTATTTTTTTAATTATTTAAAAATTTGTAGACACAATATTAGTCTAATTATTTATTCATTTTTATTTTATTTTTTGATTTAATTTTTAATTTTATGTTGATTTGATTCTTAGATTAATGGGTTTATAATTCAAATTGGTTCATAACCTAAATGGGTTATGAGGCAATGGTGTTGGGTTGGTAAGTCCATAAATTAAACAATAAAAATAGGGTAAAGAAATATAAATGAAGATAAAAAAAAAAAGAAAGCTA
>NW_018397268.1:3632811-3635406 GCF_002168275.2 Theobroma umbraticum | reverse complement strand
GAAAATTTGACAAAAAAAAAACAGAAAACGGAAAGGAATATTAAAAGGACAATGATCAATAAGAAAAAGAAAAAGATCCACAGAATCCTAAAATCCTTTCATAAATCTAAAGGTTTTTGTACCAAAAAAATCCTCTTATGGGATAAAATAAAATAAAAATAAATAAAATCAAAGACTTACAATTAAATCAAAATTTTAAGAAAATATTTAAAAAAACCTAAAAAACGCAGTAATAGATACAAAAGAAAAAAAATGAAAATTGAGAAACTAAAAAAAAGAACGTTCTTGGATTTTTGGGTTTTTGAAACTTTTGGATTTAGATTTAGAAATTTCGAGATAGTTTAAAAAAAAAGGAGTCTAATTAAAAGAAAAATCAGCTTAAAAGGGTTTTGGGATGAATTTTGGTGAGATCCTGACATCATGGTGGCCGGTGGCGGCAGTTGGTGAAATGGAAGGAGAATTTTTTAGAGAGGGCGCCAGAGTGTCAGCACCAGAGAGAGAAAAATTTGAAAAAAAAAAAAGTGGCTTAGGTTTTTCTAAGATAAGATTTTATACCCAACTTGAAACGACATAGTTTTGATATCTAGTGAAATAGTGCATTTAGGCTTTGAGTTAGTTGTCATAGGCCACTTACCGGGCGTGCTTCTTGGATTATTGGATTGGTTGGTTGTCCAAACACATTTTGTTAGGATTCTTGAATTACTTGATTCTCATTTAATTGTTGGTCCATCAACCAACTATGATCACATTGGTCATTTTATGTACTTATGTTTATGTTTATGTTTATTTATTTTTTATTATTTTTTGGTATTAATAAAATATAATAAAAATAAAATTTTATTTTAGCTCATAATATAGTTAAGATGAAATTCTTACAACTATAATGAGTAGAATAAAGCTATAAAATAAAAAATAATAAAGGTTTGTAATTATTTAAAAATAAATTTTTTACATGAAATTTTTAAAGAAAGTTGCAAGGGGTAATTTTTCTTAAATTTTTCAGAATAAAAATAATTATGGGATCATAACGGTTTGGGGTAATCCCATAAATATTTTTACAAAAAAAGTTTATTTATAAACAATTAAAAAGATTATAGTTAATTAAAGAATTTAGATTTTATAAATATAATAATGAATGTTTATTATAAAATAAATGGAAGTCTTTGGATGATGGAATTTCAAGAATGTTATATGAGATAACTTTTTTGAAAATTTTTAGATGAAACAATTTTTTTAAATTTTACCAAAAGGCTTGGGGAATTTGGGAAGAATTTTCAATATTAAAAGATATTTTATTTATTTTAAAATACTAATAAATTAAAGAAATAGTTAAAGGAAATAAATTAAGATACCGAAATAAAATTCATTTATTGAAGATAAAAAGAAGACACATAGTTAATTTGGTACTATGAGCATTGTGAAGGTGTTAATCATTTTCTCATACGTAATTGTACTTTTAAATTTAATTTATTTTAAAGATTAAAACTATTAATTTAAGTCAAGTTTAGAATCTTATTAAAAAAATAAATTCAATTAGATGATCAATCACATTTAAATCAAAAAGATTGATAATAACTTTATTTATATTAAACAATTAAATTTCAAGACTCATATGTTATGATAATTTTGATTTGAAATAAATTAAATAAAAAGCCTAAAACTTGATTTATTCAATCAAAATTTTTTTTTTTTACTTACGTTCTTAAAATTTATGACTTCTACCTATAATAAAGAAAAAAATATTTATCTGTTCCTTTTTTAAAATTTAAAAGAGTTAGAACTATTGAACGCATCAACCCTTTATCAATTAAAAAAAAAAAAACTCATCTGTGATTGAGGCCGGATTTAAGTGTGACACCATCAAAATAGACTCTCTTGTACACTTGCGCCCATGGGGAATCCCTCGCTATCTTGCCTTTATATCAAGTGAAAAGTATAATAAATAGTAGAGAAAAAAGGCCATAATTATCAATTATCAATGAAAATGACGGCCGAAGTTGGCTTTTGCCTAGTTTGCAACCATGAATGGAGCCATCCTGTTGAAAGGTACTGGCACTTTTTAATTTATATTTTGTTGACTATTTTGTAATTGTATACTTCATTTTCTTCCTTCTTTAATAATGGAAAACCGTATTTTATTATTAAAAAATAAGTTTGAATCAGTTTTTTTTTAAAAAATTGTATAAAATCAAAATTTATTTGAAAAAGAAATAACTATTAGACACTTGGATGCGGATATCCATTTGATTAAATTTAAAAGAAATGGAGTTTGGGAAGTAAAAATGATATGTAAAAGTTATTGGAAAAATCAACCGGTTATTAATATTTATAAGGTGACATCTTGCTGTATAATTTTATATCATATATGTCTCAAAATAATAAATTACCATTTTTCATTCAAAAAAAAAAACCATTTTCGGTTGTGTTACAGTGAAGTTCAAAATTTACAAAATGGTTTATATGTTTCTTTTGTTGTTTTAGAGGAGAATTTATTTATAGTTGTTTGTTTAAATAAATTAGGAAATGTTTAACTATTAGCATAATTTTAGAAAAGTCTCTAAATTATTTAACAAAATTTAAATAAATTTTTATTTT
>NW_018397268.1:3607884-3632801 GCF_002168275.2 Theobroma umbraticum | reverse complement strand
AATTAAATTTTTATATTTTTATTTTGAATCAGATATATTAAATTGATTAATTGTTATTAGTTAAAATATTTTTTATTAAAATAGAAGGATAATTGATATTTTGATTAAAACAATTAATTAATTATTAGATATAATAAAATAATTAAAATTTATTTAAAATTTTTTGAATAGTTTAAATTTTTTTATGATTTAACACTATATTTTTTAACTTGCTTTATTACTTTAGAGATTAAAAGGTGTAATTTTCTATTCATGAAAAATGTGTTTGGATCTAAATACAAATTACATATTTTAAGAAAAAATTTTATCCTTTTATGTATACTAAAATGCATAAATTTTATTTTATATAGATATATATATTCTAAGAAGTTATATTTTAATTTTATTTGCTTACTTTTAATCAAATATAATTTCAATTTTTACTATTTAGAATGTACGTTTTCTTTTGAGACAAAGCAATTACACTTTTTTTTTTAATTGAAAGTACAAGTCAACATTTTAAAGATTGTACTTTTTTTCCTTTGAAATGTCTAAACTGGATTCTTTTAAAATTAATATTCACAAAATTATGTTGGAGAATGATTTAATCTTAAACAGTAATTGCATATATTATCATTACTTAATAACTTTGGCTAGACGTCATATTCATAATGAGGACTTAAAAATAAGATTTTTAATTTCTAAGCCTGTTCTTTTCATAAAATAATAAATAAATAATTTAACTAGACAAGCATTGAAAAATTAATTAAATCTAATAAAAAAAACATAATCCCATTTCGCACTTAAGATTAACATTTGTTTCCTTCTCATTTTCTAACGTTTTAACACCGTGTGATTCCGTTTTAAAATAAATAAAAATCAATATTGGGCAGCTCGGAATATCGCCCGGCTTCGTCTTCCTCTTCCTCCGTTTTCTTCTATTCCAAGATTTTGACATTTCCTCTTTTTCTTCTTCTGCCATTGAAGAGATCTGAGTTTCACGCGAGCTCGGCGTCTCAAAAGTGTCACGCGCTTTTCAGCGGCGTTTTATAATAGGTATCTGAAAGGACGAATGAAGCTCACTTTATCTATTTTTTTGTTCTTCACCGATTCACAGTTCCAATACACTTCTTGTTCGTTTTGATTAGAGACGATGTCATTTTGGCGTTACAGGATTTTATTTAATTCTGAAAATGCTATGATCTGTTTTTAATCCTTTGAATCGCAAAATTTTCCGTGTTGAACATTTCACTATCTTCTAACATTTATTTTTTGAATATTTTAATTGAATTTTTGCATTGCTTGGTATTCGTCTATTTTAGTGCTCAACGTGCTGGATCTGAAGGTGTTTCTCTCGATTTTTAGCTTTTTGTGTTTCATTGCTTGTTGTTTGGTTACTGAGAAAACAATGGAAAATTGAAGGGAAAGGAAATTATTAATTTTATACTTTTTTTGTGCAATTCCTTTTTGTTATTAGTATCAGAAATTCAGCTTAACTCTGCTAGTTTCTAATACTGAGCTCTAACTTAGCTAGTAAAATAAAAAATATTTATTTTTCGTATCTGCTTTTTTAAGGTGGGCTTAAACGCTTTGTTGTGATGAGGTGAGTTTGTGCTGTTTGTCGAATTATTCAGCCTTGGAGAAGTGAAAGAGTTTTCGAGATGGGGATTTTGGATGGATTTCCCATTCCTCCAGATAAAGATGTAAGTTCAATTCACTCTTCTTCTGGTCCTAAGATTTTAGGCTCTGCATGTTTGTTGCTTTCGCTACTTTGTTTTAGCTTCACAAAAAATTACTAAAAAGCAAACAAAAATGGTAAAAGGCAATACTGTAATTGATTAATAATGATTTATATCCCTAAAATGTAGCACCAATTTTGACATAGTTATTTTTATATGAAAGTAAAATTCATTTGTGTTGTATTTCGGGAAAGATTTAGTGTAATTTTTAATTATTCAAAAAATTTCTTTTTTTCTATCCATTATCCAAACACTTGTCTATTTATTTATTTTTGCTTCTAGAAGTGAAAAGCAAGTAGTAAAAGCAACAACCAAATGATGTTGTAATTTATTGAAAGTTTTGGCAATCATCTCAAGACTGGTGCAGTTGGAACAGCATTTTGATTATTACTCTGTTTTAGAATAGGATGCTTGACTTGGATGGTGTTATTCTGTTGATTTCTGGGCACCTTGGTTTGCTGTTATGAAGCACCCATTGATGGTGAACAATTTGATACTTAAATTGTGGGAAGAAAAAACGCTGCATTCTGAGGTGAACTTACTTGTTTTAGGATTTTTCTCATTTTTCTTCTTCTGTTTGCTTATGATTAAATGCAGTATTTAAGAGATGAGCTTTCAAGAATAGATGAGAGTTGGGCGGCTGCACGTTTTGATTCACTACCTCATGTTGTCCGTATTCTGACATCAAAAGATCGTGATGGTGAGGTCCAGATATTAAAGGACCAAAGCGATGTTGTTGAGGATGTTGTAGATGAAGTTGTGCATGCTTATCACAGTGGCTTCAACAAAGCAATTCAAAATTATTCTCAGGTTCTATAATAGCTTCTTCCAAGCTAAATTTTGGTATACTGTGCTTCTCAAGTTTCTGTTTTCTTTGTTTTTTAGTATGAAGGTGATAATAAATTGCTTGTTTGTGTGTTTGTTTCAGTTAAATTGCAAATTAATTTGTTTCAAAAGCCATTTTTGGTGGTTATTTTGTTATGCATATGTATCCTATGCTCATATTTTTTTCCATAATTTCTGGTAATGTTGCATCATCAGTTGGATAGCGAATACGGAATGTTGTTTTCTGTAGCTTCAGATAAAAAAAATCATGTGATTTTGATTCTAAATTGTGTTGGAAATTACATATAAGCGAAAAAACTTGTCATTAATTACCAAAATTATATGTTAAAATTGCCACTATTACTAATTCATCATTTTTTGGTAAATCATGGTTTCTTTTAAGGATAAATATTAAGCTTCTTCGGGAAGAGGACTTTATCCCATAGCAATGCTTCCAATCATTTATGAATAAGTAGATGTGGTGACGCTGCAAATATTGGCAAGCCAGCCTCGTAGAAGACAGAGTGACCCTTCTACTGTTATTTACTATCAGAAAGTTTCCATTTGAGAATTATTGTTATGTTTCTTCTTTTGCTAAGAAGGAAGTTTGAATGAATATTACCCTTGGAAGGGGTTCCAACAAGCATGCTCTCTCAAAAAGTTTTGGGATGCATTTTATATGTAATGGTGTCTACTGTTGTGATGTGAGGAGAGTTTGATTTAGATGCAATATGTGTTGTAGCATGCAGAATTCATCTTTCTGGACTTATTCTCCATGGATTTCTGGATACAAAAATTAGGTTGATTATTGCCTTTTGTTCATGGGTTCTTATCTTAGGACTTTAAGCAGGTCGCATGACGCACAATTGGTAGGTGCATTTATTTGATTCTATATAGTCAAAAAGCTTGGGGTTTTAGTGATGGCTTTTGACTGGAGAGTAATAATGGCAACCATTTGAGGTCATGTCTTTGCACCGTTGGCTGTGACTGCTGGTCAAGTTTCTTTGGATTGTTCAATGGAATATTTATTTGCCTCTCAAGTGCTTTTCTTTAACATTGGAATTTGCTTAACATACTTACGCTGGAAAATGTTGTCCTGAAAGCCTACAATTCTTGATTTCTTAATTGGTGCTGTATGCATAATGGCCTTGCATGAAATCATCGACCTTTTAGTCTGCTTTCAGGTTCATGGAGAATATTAGTGTTTGATTTTCACCTATATTGATAAGTACAGTAGCTGTGATATTGACATGGTTGTGGGTTCAAGGTTGGTACACTACAAACAGATCTTTCATTGTGTCATGATTTCTGGTTCAAGAGGAATGGTTGCTAAGTTATGAAGGGATAGGCTTAAGCATATGACTCAGAGATTCTTGTATTAGTTAAAATTATCGTGTCTTGTTTTTCAAATATTGATGGAATTCTGTGTCTTTTACTGATTTTAGCCTTTAGTTAACTGCATGTGAACCGTATTATCTTATCTTAATTGTTTTAATGAAAACAATACTATTTTCAAGTTATTCTAATGCTATAAAATTCTATTAAAATCATTAACTCTAGACTTCATTATTTAAATTTGTCACTTCTTCTAATGTGGTTTTTAGTCTAACAGGATAAGAACTCTATTATAAATAAAACTATTTTAATAGTACTAAGAAAATAGCTTATTTGACAAGTAAAAGTAATAGGGTAATATGGTCTTCACAAAAGTTTTACACCTCTCAATCCAGATTTATATATAGTATAGATATGTTTCAAGTGCGATTAAACTAAGAGAGATATTTCTTTTTGTGGTTTCTCTTTTATAGTTCCTTGTACTTGAGTCCTGAGATTCTGCTGATACTAGAAAGAGAAATGTTACAATTCGTCATTCTCCCTCTTGGAGTATTTTTAAGGGGCCAATTAATATGCCCCCTTGAATGGTAGGAAGTTCAAAGATGAGCTTAATATATGAGGAGTGCTATTCTATTTTGGATTTGAAATTAAGATGACGTGGAGAAGTAAAATTATATTTGACTTTTAAATCAAGACACTCATTTTGGACATCTGATATAGAAGTATATACTATGCTCCATTGATTTGAGTATTTCAATCTCTAATTATGTTTCGATCATCAGTCCTGTTTTTGAGAGCCCTCCATCAATCTGCTGTCCACTGGACACTCATCGTAATGAATCATATTACATGATGAATAATTGACTGATAAGAGTTTTAGGGGTTCGAATAATTAATACTGTTATATGTCTAAACAAATAGATCGTGCAAAATAAATAAATAAATTTGCAATCAAACCTAATTATTTCTGGTATTGTAACTTCATAAGGTGCCATCTGTTTATGGCCTTTTCTCTTTTTCTTTTCCTTCTTCTTTGGTGAAATGACAAGAGAAGAGTGAGCTTTTACATTTCTTGTTACTAACTGTTCTTTCCTCTTCAGATCTTGCGGTTATTCAGTGAATCTACTGAAAGTATTGGTGTCTTAAAGGTCGATTTGGCTGAGGCAAAGAAACATCTTGGTGCACGCAATAAACAATTGCATCAGTTGTGGTATCGATCTGTGACACTGCGTCACATAATCTCCTTGTTAGATCAGATTGAGGGCATAGCTAAGGTTTGTCCATCATTATTTTAATATTCAAATGATATTTTATGAGTATTTACATGCTTCTTCTTCATTAGGGTTGGGCACTTCACTCCATCCATGCCTTCCTATGTTCCTACAATAAACCCAGTAAATCTGATGAATCACCTAGTTTGTTTGTGATGTGGATCAGGTTCCTGCTCGTATTGAGAAGCTCATTTCTGAAAAACAATTTTATGCTGCAGCTCAATTGCATGTTCAGTCATCATTGATGCTTGAGCGAGAAGGCCTCCAAACGGTAATTTATAAAATGTTGCTAGCAGTGTATCCTTTTTTATTCTTTGCTTTATTTAGTTAAAACTTTAGTTCAACTTATGTTGCTGCCAATTCTTAGATTAGATTCGCACTGACTTAACATGTTATCACAATTGTTGAACTTGTTGTTTCAACTTCTCTCACAATTTTATCTTTTAGATTAACTTGTTGTTTGACATAATAGATCAGGTGTTCATCTTAAAGTTGTTAGGCCTCACGTATTAAATGGCCATGTTTATCTCAGAATTATGGCTAAGGCCTAGTGTAAGGCTTTGTTAAATATCTGGAAAAAATGCACAAAAGAACCTTATTATTCTGACCTAGTTTCAAATTGTATCCTATGGTTTAGAGAGTGAAGACATGAACCTCTGAATTAAATCTGTTACACAGTTTTAACCTTCAGTTAACTAGACTGTTAATTGGCAATTGGGCTGCAAATGTTGCTTAAAAGAGATGCTATCATGATGTTCTCTCTTGTCTCTTTCTTATCATTGTCAACCCTCTTCTTTTGTTTCTTTATTTGTGGCATAACATTGATAGACGATACACAATGATTACAACAAAACCAAACCCGACCATTGAAATGTCTAAAACTATGTTCAACATGCAAAATAATCAACAGGTACATAAATAAGTTAAAGAGAAAGGTCAAGTCAATTAAAAGCTCCAAGCCTAGTCTATGTTTGTACATTGCAATTTTGTTAATCCAAATGGAATTGGAACAGGTGTTGTCTTCATATGTTCATATAACAGAGGTTTTACAATAGCATATAGTTTATCTAGCAGCAAAAAGAAAAACTTAAGCACGAAAACCGGAAATGGAAAACCAATTCCAACACAGCAGTGTATTGCTTTTAATTACAGTGATTTTTTGACACTATGCTTATAACCTTTGAGTGGAGCACTTAGATGTATAGGTTGTGATTGTTTTATTTTCCTTTGGGTTACTGCATTTGAGATTCAAATTTGGCTACAGCCAGATTTTGGGTTCTATGTTATGTGCTAAACATGGTGTTTTGGGAAGAGATGCAGAGTGATGGGGAGATAAAAAGTAAACGAAGGGAAAATAAATTAGAAGCAAATAAATTGAAATGTGAAGAGAAAATGCTTCTCAAAACCCAACCAAGTGGCCACTATCTCAAGATTGGTGCAATTCTTCTTGATCTAACTATTTCATGTTGAACACCTTTTTGGTTGGTGCAAACCTCTATCTTCTCCAGATTTGAAGAAATCTTATGCTTACAAATAGTTCAGCTTTTCTACATCTGCTTGGCTTAGTGAAATTGAAACTATAGAGAGAGCTTTTAGATATTCTGCCTGCATTAAAACATTTTAACTTTTATACTCTAGGTTGGTGCCCTCCAAGATGTTCGATCTGAACTGACAAAGTTGCGAAGTGTTCTGTTCTATAAAGTTTTGGAGGATTTGCATGCACATCTTTATAATAAGGGTGAATACAGGTATTTCCTATCTATTTAGGGCTTAACTTTCAATTCTGAGCTTTTAGGTCGCATTTTATTGATTTCTTTATATTGCAATGCAGACCTGTTAGTGTCTGGAAGTATATCTCCTACAATTATTACACTACAATTAACCAATCACAATCATGAAATTGTGTAAGGTCCACCAAAAATTATATGGAGTCCACACTTATAAGTGGTAGACCCTACATGATTCTTTGTTGTGATTGGATGATCGCAGGATTGTAGTAAAAAGAATTTCAAGTGAAATGCTCCCTAGTGTCTGACATACTATGCCATTTTCCATGTTTATTCTTTTTGTGATTCACTGTCTCAGCTACTCATATCGAATTGCAAAAGAAAGAGATTCTTATCTGATTCTCTATGTTTTCCACATTTGATTTATGTCAATACAAAGCATTTTCTGGAAAGCTTTCCCCAATTACAGAACTTTTGGTCATTAAGCTGATTAAATTTTGCAGCTCAGTTGCTTCAAGCGTGCATGAAAAGGATGATGAAGTGCCAACTACCACAGCTGTTGCATTTACAGCAAATACTTCACAGCCTGTGTCTCGAAGAACCAGGACAGTGAAAGGTGATGGTCAGTTTGGCAGTCAGGGGCTTGTAGATGGACCATACAGGCCAGGTTCCATTGATGGAGGGTAAGTCTAGATGGTTCATTTGTCTTTTTCATTCCTGGCTTTACTTGTCTTATGATGTAAAGATCAAATTACTTTGTAATTGTTTGATTTGGTTGTCTGTTTGTACATTCCGCTTGAAGCATTTTATGGTTTCGAACATCACATAAAGTGTGCTTTAACAGTTATGATGGTATTATCTGCATTTCTTTAAGCATGAATCAATCATTAATAAACTGGAATTCTTCCCTTGGAATCATTTTTTCCTCTTTTCATGATATTGCAACTGAATATTAACAGATTTCTTTTTTAAAGTATAGGACTAGAAGCCTTCATCACTGTTTTAGTTAGTTGAGTTTTATGAGTCTCTACCATACATGGAGGAATGATTTGGGTGCCAAAAATTTTTTTTGAATCATAAAGTCATACAATTTATGGCAATCCCAAATTTTGATTAAGCTTTTTCTTCTAGTTAGTGTTCATTTCTGAACCTTTAATCTATTTTAAAATCTCTTTCTGGATCCTGTCCCTTACATTTGCTCCATCATTATCAGTGCTTTCTTGTTGGTTTTCAAGTTTTCATTTTGTGCAAATCATCAGAAGCCTATACTGCTTGGTTTTATAGATACACAGAAAGTCATTAGGATTCTTTTTTTTAGTTTTTATTCTCTTTTGTAAATATTATATTTTATACTTCGTTTGATTGTCTGAATTTGTATCTCACTTCTTGTTACCAGTTCATCATATGATGGCCATGATGAGGATGGTTCTTTGGAGCCACATGACGATAATACCTTGGATGGACATGCAGTACGGCTTAATGGTGGTGATGGGAAGGATGTCAAAGTCATATCCCGTCAAATCCCATTGTGGCTTTTGGATTCCACTCCTGATGAATTTGTTGTATGAATACTTTTTATCACATCTCACATCGACTTCATTAATTTTTCTAACCTTTTGCACTAAAGCACTGTTTTTCATTCGGGTGATTTAGGAAACAATTAAAAAGAGTGATGCTCCACTTCATGTGAAGTATTTGCAGACTATGGTGGAGTGCCTATGCTTACTTCACAAAGTAGCTGCAGCTGGTGCTGTAATAAGGTTGGTTGCAATGCTCATATAGTAGCATGTTTAATAGAACTTATTTTCTTTCCGTGGTGGTTTTAGATAGATTCTGAAAATGGTTCTGTATAACTATCTAATTTGCGTTAAATTTTCGTTATCTTATCATCTGCTGATGATTTCTGTAAGATGGTTTCTAATGAGATACGAACTTGAAATAAGTGTGGATTTAAATTATGTGATGAACATGGTGAAAAATTGTCTTGAGCTGTTTTTTTTCCCTTCTTTAACAACTGCTAGTACTTAACAAACTAATGACATTATAACCTTAAATACTCGTATTTTTTTTAAAATCCTAATATTTTTACAAATTGTTACTTGCCAAAATCTATGTAACAGCCAACGATTGCGACCCACAATTCATGAGATCATCACAACCAAGATTAAAGCCCATGCAGAATCCATTAATTCTTCAAGGTCTGGAATTGATAAGGCCCCTCGAGCTGGTACCACCAGTCTCCACTTTATGAAGGCACAGTTAGAAAGGTACCAATTACCAAGACAGAAGCGTCAGAATGGGATATCATTGGCTGGGACTCTGTTGGCAGTGAGCCCCGTCTCACCTGTGATGGCTCCTACAGGAAAAGCACAGGCTGCTACAAAAGAGCTTCTCGATTCAATTTTGGACTCCGTTGTTCGGATATTTGGTGAGACATCTACTTTTTTTCTTTTATTACTCTTAGTTCCTTTCTATTTTATTACTCTTAAATTAAAAATTGAAACTAAATTTCTCAGCTGTAATTGATCAGAGAATCATGTTGTTGTTGGAGAGCTTATTGAGTTGAAATCTTCCCTACAAAGTGACATAAACACACCAAAGTCACTGTCAGCAGGTGTAAACCTTGATTGTGAAGCATCTCAAGTTACTGGAGGCTACAGTATTGGATTTTCCTTGACAGTTTTACAGGTGATCTTCACTAGTGCTTTAATACTTGATTCACTGAGTATCAAAATTCTTTCAATATTGAAACAGAGTTTTGTTTGGGCAAAGGTTTTGGCCCAATAACTTCTTCCCTACTTTTTCTTTCTTTAATTTAAAATATTTTCTTGAATTATGTGCTACAGAGTGAATGCCAACAACTCATATGTGAGATTCTTCGAGCAACTCCTGAGGCTGCATCGGCTGATGCTGCTGTACAAACTGCCAGGCTTGCAAGCAAGGTTCCTACAAATGAAAAGAGGCAAGTAATTATACTCTCTTGTGATACTACTTCTAGGAAGAAAAAGTAAGGATTTTATAATAGCTTCCAGTGGTCTTTCTACTTTGCTTAACATATATCCATGTTTGTGTAACCATTTTTTTTTTGTCGGGGTTGCGGGAGGGGTGGGTAAGAGGGTTGCTCCCATATATATCTCTTATATTTAGGATTGGGTGGGAAAGAGTGACTGCTTCAACAATATTAAGTAGATTAGTAAAACTAAGGCCTATTTATAATTTTGGCATGATGTTGATTGTAAAGAGAAAGATTATGAAAGTTGATAATGTTTGTGGTTGAAGGAATTCAGAATTGTTATTAAGTTTGGATTTTACACATTAGAGATTTGAGGTGACATAATTATGGCAGTGAAGTGTGGTGGCATAAAATATGGACTTGGTTGTAGGTGCGGATGTAGTGTTCAGCCACCTGAAGTGACAATTCTTTCCTCCCTTTTCATCAAGCCACTTGATAGGATTTGTGGTTTTGCTTCTTCTCTTGAAAATTGTCTTCGTTTGTCTTAAACTAAAATCCAACTGGAATTTAGTTTTCATTATCTTGGATTGATTATTTTAATAAATAATGAATCTCTTCAAATATAAAAAAAGTAATGAACCTCTTTACATCCCTCTCATGAGTTAGTAAAAATATCTGTTTGACAGACGTAAAATTCCCACAACACAATTCTCTTTGTTTATTTAATCATAATTAACTCATTGCTAATGTGCCATGAATTAGGAGGATATAAATTGTAATTTACTCCCCAAAGTTAGCATTTACCTTTTAGTTTGTGTGTAAATTATTATTAATTATCAAAAGAAAAGGCATGTGATAGCATCCCACAACGTCAAAGTGTGTTGTGTAAGTGCAAATTGTTGACTAATAATCAGATGATAGAAAAGAAGTTAATACCATTCCATATCAACTGTGATGAGTTAAGAGAGTATGTAAGTAGCTATTTGCTTCCCAATGTATTGCTTATGGTGTAAGTATGCTTTGCATTATCTCTGCTTTCTCCCCTTCCCTGTGTCTGAATTATTGATTGACAATAAAAAAAAAAAAACTATTGCCCAGCAGGGAGTCATGACTTCCAAAATAAAAGATAAAGTGGCTGAAAAGCTGGAATCTTCATGTAGCTTGGGTGCCGTCCTTTTATTGTTACTGACCTACCATTTTTAGGATTCATAGTTCAGCCCATGACCTTCAGTTGTTGTAATCATTTGTTCTTATTTTGAGTGGTTGATCAACAGAATTGCAATGATAGCTATTCTGAAATACTATTTTCACCAGAATTGCAGGAATGAATAAATAAGAAAATTGAAAATGGTTTGCATCTCTTCTATTTTTTGTTTTATATAGGCTTCAGATATGATATTATTTCATTAGGTGGTTTTATCCCACGTCAGTTAAGTTTTAAGTTGCTGTGCTTTACATTCAAGTTGGGTCTCTCTGCCTATAGTCAATAGGTTTTAGGTTGGATGCTTAACATGATATTAGAGCCCAAGTTTGTTATGGTTTTCATTGTTGTCATTGTCTGTTCCTCCTTATGCTTTTGCCCATGTGCTGTTTGTTAGTATTGGTTTAGACATGAGGGGGAGGATTAACTGGTCTTGAGCTTGCTGTGGCTTTATGTTCAAGTTGCCTTCTCCCCTACAGTCTATTGGTTTTGGGTTTGATGCTTAACATTATGTACTTTGCCAGCACTTTTTTTGTTTTATCATTATGACTGTAATAATTTGCCTATTAAATTCTCTTTGCATGGAATTTGTTGGACAAGCATGAAAGTTGATGGTGTTGGTTACAGGGATGGGTCAGAAGATGGCCTCACTTTTGCGTTCCGTTTCACAGATGCTACCATATCGGCTCCTAACCAGGGTATGCTAAAGTTGAATTATTGCTAACTTATTGAATGTTATTAGTTCTTTTTGCCATGATTTATCTAAAGTTATTAATGTGATTTGATATATATATATATATATATATACACACACACACACACACACACATTATTTGCTATCCTCAGTGAAAGAATTTTAGTTTGATGGTTTGGTAGAGTTCCCTTATTGTGATTATTAGTATGAATCAGCCAAGGAGGCTTGATGTTTGTGCAATTAAGTAAAATCAATGCTGATGAGCTTGACTCTTTGAGTTTAAATCCTGGGAGTAACACTTGTAGCAAATATGTGGTATTATAGGATGATGGTTCACCTCTTCATGGGCATTTCCTTAAAGGAAAATACAAATGGTAAAAGAAACTTAAATGAATGGACGATCAATCTCATTTGCAAAAGATATGTGGTAGAAGCTTGCTGTTCTTCACTGTAAACATTGTAGAACTATAGTCTTGCTTATATTTAGTTGACAGTATGCATGGTGGTGAAACTTCTTAATTTGAAGTATCGTTTGTTGAGCTAGCGGGGGGAAGAATGATGAGATTTCAATTGGCTTTAAATGTAAAAATGCACAGTTTTGACTCGTTCAAGGGATGTCATTTATAAAACCAAATGGCTTGGTTCAGCAGGCAGTTGGAGTAGGTGACTTTTTGTTGTGCTGATTTGAGAGATGTTCTCTTTCTCTCCCTCTTTTTCTTTGCAGCAGCCATTCATGATTTCTTTTCTAGTTTTGTGGTGATTGGAAACTTGTCTTGACTTGTTGAGCGGCAATCTTTATAGTTGTAACTTTTTCACATGTTCAATTTATTGATCATCTCCTCATCGACATTTATTGTTGTATATCTCATCTACTATATAGGGGTTGATCTCATTCGCCAAGGATGGAGTAGGAGGGGTCCCAATGTTTTGCAAGAAGGTTATGGCTCTGCAGCTGTCTTGCCTGAGCAAGGCATTTATCTAGTGGCATCTGTATACCGACCTGTTCTTGAGGTTTGGGACCATGAGAATCAGTATCCATGTTTTCAACATATTTCTTGTTACATGTTCATAGATCGTTCTGTAAATGGCCTTTTTTAATCTGATGTTTTTTGCAGTTTACAGATAGAGTTGCTTCAATGCTGCCGAGAAAGTATGCCCAGCTTGGGTAGGTCTCTTTTCCAAGCTTGTATGCAGTACAAAGAAGTCTCACTTGTGTGAATCATATGATAAGTATTTAGGAATAGCATTAGGCAAAGCACACAAGTATTCTCATATCTCACCCTGTGCTCTTCTTTATGTCAGTCTCATCTGGCTACATTGAAATGTTTGGGCTTGAAGTGAGATGTGAAATGGGAAAATGTTTACAACCCTTAACTTTCTAGCTGTATTATTACACATATTTGATTATTAAGTTTCCATTAGTTTCCAAATGCTTTCAACCATGTTCCTTGTTCTGGCATCTTCAAACATTTTTGATGTTAATGCTTTTAACAAGAGTTTTTTAATCCCTCATACAGATGAGGGTTTTCCAAATTTTTCTTTCTAGGAATTATATATTGCATTTTTCATTATTTCTTGTTGGACGGAGGTGAACTTGCTGCAAGAATTTGCTCTCTTAGTAGTTATATTTCATTTTATGGTATTTATTTCTTTTTGGAAGTTGACTGTATCATTCATGGTGATCTTGATCTGTGTGCTTTGCTAATCATAAATGTGGGCAATTTAGTTAGTATGTTTCTTGTTTTAAGAATATTTGAAGCTGTGGATAAGATGGAATTTTTGTTCATTTCATCAAATCTAGGTGAAATTTGCAAAATATGTGGTCAAACTCTTTTGGCAAGTGGGCTGTATCTTTGACATCAATGTTCTTTTGTTTCCTTAATTTCTATAATTGCAGGAATGATGGATTGCTAGCCTTTGTGGAGAATTTTGTGAAGGACCACCTTTTGCCAACCATGTTTGTTGACTACCGGAAAGGCGTACAACAAGCTATATCAAGCAAGTTTTACAACCATGAGTCCCGCAATTCAATATTCATCATTTTTTCCATGGCTCTCATTAATAGTTTTTAACTGTCAACTTGTTAGATTCAAAACTACGTCTATAAAATAATTTGTCTCACTTTTATATGAATCATATATTATTGGTATTTTCATTTATTCAACATCTTAAGATGGCTATCACAAGAAAGACGAAGAGGGGTCTGATCTTGTTTGATGGGTTTCAAGCTAGATTTGTTTCACCAGCGTTGGTGACTTAGTACATTAAATAGTTGGTAGGCACAATATTAATGAGAAAACAAAATATATTCAAATAAACATGCATGAGATACTTGTTTAAATAAAGTAGTTATGTAAACAATGGAGTCCTCATTACTAATTTACATGGAATGGATGAAAGATAATTTACATGTCCATCTTTCTGAATGATGTAAATGTAGGAATTTCATTTTAGAAAGCAGAGAACAATGGAAGAAATTTTTATGAGAACCCTGCTGCAAGAAACTGGGGGTGGGCTTGTCTTGCAATATGCAGAGTTCAAAAATGGTCAAACCTTGGTTATATCATATATGTGATGGTCCCGCTTTTGATTTCATCTTTATTTCTCCTTCAAAACTCTTAACCTGATAATGTTTTCATGCAGGTCCAGCTGCATTTCGGCCACGGGCACATACTAGTGTTTCATATGCTTCATCAATTGAGAAGGGTCGACCTATCTTGCAGGGGCTTCTGGCTATTGATTTCTTAGCAAAAGAGGCAAGTTGATCTTATCTTTCTTATTTCCTCAAGAAACTACTTTTTTCTGTTCCTTTTCAATCTCATATATTTTCCCATACAAGTTTCTGAACCATCTACCCTCAATTTCATAATGTTATGTTCATTATTTTGCAACAATAGATATATTAGCTTTTTTTAAAAAAAAATTCAGTTAAAAATTATTTAGCATTTTCCTTTGTTTGTCTTGAACATTTTCCATTCAAGTTTCTAAACCATCTACTTTACAGCTGTTGTTTTTTTTTCTAATAATAAATTTTAATTTAACTCTAGCTGCTCGGTTGGGCTCAAGCAATGCCTAAATTTGCCGTTGACCTTGTGAAGTATGTTCAAACTTTCCTCGAGCGAACCTATGAAAGATGCCGAACTTCATACATGGAGGTATGGATTCTTCTGTATGTATGTTCTTCCTTAAGAAAAGCAAACTATTGGTTGCTTTTTACATGATTTTTATTTGTTGTTGGTTGTGGCTTATGCCGACCAAGTTCTAATTGGTTTAGTTGTTTCCATTTTTTTCAGTTTTTGGCCATTTTGGTAACATGTGAAATTAGGAAGAAAGAAAATTTTATATAAGGATGTTTACACATCTTCACCTGACTAATTAGTGTTCTAGATATTATTGATAGATAGGTTGTTTGTAATTGTGCAAGGACGTTAGCCTTGGTTAGAGGCAAGGGGGCAATTTCTGCTTTTTGTTTCATTCTATTTGTTGGTTAAGATGGACCCAAACTATTGGATAATATATTTTTCAGTGCCTAGGTGGAATTGCATTTGTTTGACATACATAATTGTCAAACAAGGGTTAAGATTTATAAATTTGGCTGTCTTCTGTAGGGGCCATGAAAACACAGATGTGATGTTAATATAACAGCTCATAGTCATACCAGATCTTTTAGTGCGTAAGTAAGAATGGAAATAGGCTAACAGTGTAGAAAAATAGCAAAAAATTGGCCTAATTTTTAATAGTGATAATGTTTGCAATTGTGATAAAAGTTTCCTGCAGGATAATTACCAAAAAATGTCCCTAAAGATCTGAAAAGATCAAAACGGAAAGGAGACTGTAAAGAATGTCTGGTCTTGTCAAAATTGGTACCACAGATAATGTAGAATGTTGTGCTATAGTATAAACTGGGTAGCATTGTGTGCATTTTTATTAATAGAATTATTAGATGTGAGATAATTGAAATTAGTTCTTGATTGGCCATCAATGTTACTGAGAATATAATTGAGAAGTGGTCTCTAATCTAGCCAGTTTCTTATGTACCTGCTACTATGTGTACGGTAATCATTGTTTTCCATTCATCAACATTTTGCTAATATTTCAGGCAGTTCTTGAGAAGCAGAGTTATATGCTTATTGGAAGGCATGATATTGAGAAATTGATGCGACTTGATCCAGCTAGTGCATGTTTACCAAATGCATTTGGTCAGTCAAATGCAAGAAATATTGCTTCTGATGCAGAAAGTATTGAGGTTGAATCAGAACTAAGTGAACTTCTCTTAAATTTGCGTCCTATTAAGCAGGTACTTACATGCCTGGTCATGACTTCTGCCACACTGTCTTAAAATTATTTTTAGTCAAATTTAGCTGTCAGCTATTTACTCTACCAGAAAATTGAATTTATTATGCTTTTGAGCTGGACTTGCTAATGAAAGTTAGATTCCATCTTTCATATCTATTAATGTTTTCTAGTGAAAATATCAGTTGAAGGTATTCTTTCCTTCTCTTACCACATCTCTTCTGCAGGAGAATCTAATTCGTGATGACAATAAACTTGTTTTGCTGGCATCCCTGAGTGATTCATTGGAATATCTTGCAGACTCAATTGAAAGGCAAGTTCTTCATCTGGCTTGAGTTGGTACTTGGATATAATGTGGAATGTTTTTGAAGCCATGATGCTCTTTAAAGAGTAGTTTAAGAGGACATAGTGTTATTAGGATACATGAGGTGTGAGATCTATTCCCATTTCCCTGTATTCTAGAGCATGCATCTCAATGTGTATCTACATGTACTAATGAGTTACAATACCTTATAAGTTATGCAAGTAGCATGTGTTATTCTCTTATATGTGATTGAATTACATATTTTTGGATCCAGGTAAAAATTGGTGATTAAAGGAGTCATGATATGGCATTAACATTTGTAACCTAAAATTGTATATGCAGCTAAATGGGGCTTTGCATCTAAGAAAAATAAATGTTATTGCTTTGATATATCTATATATTTTTTTCTCTTTCTTTCCTTCTTTTTCTCTTTTCTTGCCATACATAGAATGAAGAATGGTATATAATTTTTCCTGTTTATGTTCTTAATGGAGCGTATCCTTTGCAAGCATGATGTCATGATAGACAATTGATGCTTTTGAGAACTTCCTATTCCTAAAAATTTCTGCTGCTTCTTACATTTTATGCGTATCTAATGCAACATGTAGACTTGTACAAACAACCCCACAAACATCAAATCATGTGGAGAGTGGCAAGCCCAGCCATACACGAACAAGCAGTTCACCTGCTAGGGATCTGGCATCGTTTGCAGATGAGTACCGAAAACTAGCAATTGATTGCTTAAAAGTTTTACGTGTGGAGATGCAGTTGGAGACTATTTTCCACATGCAGGTTTGTCAGATTACCATTTTTTTTTTTTTGGAAAAATGCCAAAATACCAAGATTTAGAAACATTTGAAGGACTGTGGTCAAAGCACTTGTAACTAACCTAGCATTGTGGCTCAAACAGGAAATGACAAATAGGGAATACCTGGAAAACCAAGATGCAGAAGAGCCTGATGACTTTGTTATTTCACTTACTGCACAGGTCACTTTCTGCAACTCTTGGTAATATCTCATTTGTGGTATTTTTTGCCCCCCTTTAAGGATACCTATTTCAGTTTTAAACTTCCAATGGATATGTCCATCATCCATGCTCCTTTAAGTTAGAATTAAGGTCTAATTTACTTGATGGGCAATAACCTGCATGGGAGAAGAGTAGAGTTTGGCTGCCACCTTAATATGGAGGGTTCTTAATGTTATTGGCTATTTTATGTTCAGATTATATTTGACCTTGTTGGGTTTGTCGATGTCTTCACTTTTGCATTTTCCTATTTGAATTTTATGGTAGTGAAGAAAGTAGATAATGAAAACATTTTGGGCATTATTTTCCTGCAACTTTTTTTAATATGTAAAATATTGATCAGATTGCTTGGAAAATTTTGATGCCATATTAATTCTTCTAATTAGTATTCCCCATTTCAGAGGGCCAGGTGCTTGGTTTTCCTTTAATGAATATTATAATGCTACCAGCATTTAAATTTTCTTTTTTTTTTTTGTATACTACGATCATTTAAATTTTCTGTTTTGTTTTTTGTATGCATAGATAACGCGCAGGGATGAGGAAATGGCACCTTTTGTTGCGGGAGTGAAGCGGAATTACATATTTGGTGGAATATGTAGTATTGCTACAAATGCGTCCATTAAGGTTGGAGTTCATTGTAATGTTAACATAGATTCTGTTAGCTCATTATTCAGTTTAGTTTCAATTTAGCATAGAATAGTACCTACTTTATTCCTCTTACTGATGGGAGAATACATCTGATTAGGCTTTGGCTGACATGAAATTGATCAATCTGTTTGGGGTTCAGCAGATATGTCGGAATTCAATTGCTTTAGAACAGGTTAGTATGTCTTTTTATTTTGAGATGGGGTGGGGTGGTGGAATGGGAGTTTTATTTTTATCTCTGAAGATGGTCAAAATAAAGCGACAATATTCCCATTTTTTCACTAGGAATAGGAATATTATCTGCCATTTTATGCAGTTCGATGATGTCTGTTACGTCAATTGATTGCTTTTATGTAGAGGAGGATTAGTTTTTGTTTTTTGAGTCAACTCTCAAGTTTTCTTTGTATGAAGATTACAAACTTTTGAGTATTGCCCTTATTCAAACTCAGTCTTGTTAAGTTAATGGTGAAACCTATGTTGCTCAGCTTATGAGTGAATCAGACGTGGGTATTTGTGAGACACAAGTTTGGTCAATTGTTTTTAAGTTTTTCCTTATATTTGGAAGCTTGGACCCCATACCATGTCCACTTTGAAGTGTAGGATATGTCTCTGACATGAGTACTTTTGGAAAAATGAAGAGCCAGAGCAACACAGGGTGAAACAATATCTCTGTAGCCAGCCTCAATTGATTGGAATCAATCTTTATTAACTGCGAAGAGGCAATTTTTATTGCTTGAAATAATAGTTCAAACTATTTTCTATATTTTGAGTCTGTCTTTCTGTTTAATGATCTATTTCCTTCTAAAGTATAATAGAAATCATAGTGGCGCTCTTAGGTGGCTAGATGTCTGAGGCAATCACATCTCCCTATGACAAGAGTTGCATGCTCGGACTTTCACTCTTTTACTTTCTCTCCCCTGTTTCTTCTGGTTTTTTACCTTTAGTTTTCTCATCACACAAGGGTGATCAGTTCTTATGAAAAGGGACATAGGTCATGCTAGGGTCAATTGTGCAATGCTATTCTTGCCTATAATTAGCCGTGCTTGGATTTGGCTTTGTTGTTACCATGTTTGGCCAAGAGTTGATCAAAAAATGAAGTTTCAAGCTTTTATTCGATTCCAAGTTGTCCAAATGGTTTGAGTTTATCCTGCTGATTTCATTTTTGCGTGTACAAAACAATTCTGATTTACAATCTCTGTTGGCATTACAGGCCCTTGCAGCTATCCCATCAATTGACAGTGAAGCTGTACAGCAGAGATTAGATCATGTCCGAACGTATTATGAACTGTTAAATATGCCATTTGAGGCAAGCTATCTGAACTTATAGTCCCTTTTCGTGATTTACAGAAAAACCTTTTTGTTGTGACAATTGATTTGTACTTTTCTTTATTTCAGGCCCTGCTTGCCTTCATTACAGAACATGAGCACTTGTTTACAGCTGCAGAGTTAGTAGCATTGACTAATTTCTCCAAATTGGACCAAAATATTTTCATATTACTTTAGTGACGAATTATGCTGTTGTTTTGACAGGTATGTTAATCTTCTAAAAGTCCAGGTGCCTGGAAGGGAGATTCCTCCTGATGCACAAGATCGAGCATCAGAGATTTTATCCCATTAGCACTCCAAAGTGACTTGATTTGGTTAGCGGCCAAAATCATATGATTTGTGCTTGCACAGATAATTACTCATCTCCTAGTTGTTTGAGCATGGTGCGTAAGCCTTTTCCGTGGAAGTTATTGTTCAACATGTGCCAAGTAGTGGTAAATTTTTGTCAAATATCAGAGATTAGAGGTTTGTTCAATTGCATTTGTAATTATAGTTTATTCTGTGTAGTATCAATTTTGTGAGTTGTGTTTCTTCGTGGGCTCTTTTAGGAGCTTTTGCCTAGTGTTGGTAATGGCAGATTAAAAGTACCAATACAATGTTTCTTATGCCAAGTACATGCTGGTTATTGTGGAAATCGGACATTGTATCTTTCAACCTCCATAGCAACTAGCAAGTCCAAGTACAATAAGAAACTTGAATGTTAATGAGAATTAGGAATATCTGATGAGAACTGATGAACATCTTTATCCGTTAGGCTGTTGTCGGTTCTTATTAATTCATTCTGACTGTTATGACTTATGATTAATTCTAATCACTAGAATCTTTAAACTGATGTGTTGATTTTTTTAAACTAGAATGTTTAGTTCCTATAAATTCATTGCAAATCGATATGTTATTTCTCTAGCAAGATGATAAACAGTGTATGATTCTGAACTTGCTCGGCCCTTACCAGGCTGAACTCTTAGCTTCACAATTTACTTCAGCGCACATTATATTTATATAATAGAGGTAAACCCGTATGTTGCATATGGCTTGTTCAGCTTAAATCGGTCACGATGCAGCTCACTTGCCAAATATATCACAACTCTGCCCTTTAGGATCCACGTGGCAAAGTTTGAGTTGGAAGCCTTGTTCAAGCTTCACAGCCACTTATTAAAGCCTCCACATGGACAAGTGTGGAAGTTCCATTGAAGCTTCTTTTTATATATAGTATAGAAAGTTGAAGTGCATCACACTGCTTGACTCAATTGCTGGATAAAATTTTTAAACTTTTATATGTTGTCACTTCAATAATTAGTCGGAATTATACAGTTTTGTAACAAATGTGAAAAATAATTGCAAATAAAAATTGAATAAGATAACTGATAAAAATATTTTTAATTACCTGTTGAAAGTATTTTGCACCAAATATATATATATATATATATATATATTATCTCGGGACCGGTACATAAGGTCTAAGTCCGGCTATCCCATACGTTCTTTTTCAATATTGCTTCTTCTAATTTTGATTTATTATAATTCGTTTTAATGATCCAAGCATGAGTTAGAACTTAGAGAAGGCTCAGGAACATCTAAGGATAACTAATATTCGTGGTAAACCACAATTCAAAGTGAAGATACGTTGAAAGATGAAAATTTGGAGAAAAAGGATTGACAGGCATGCGAGGAGAGTGAGGGAGAGTTAAATGAACGGGGAGATTCTCGGTTGAGAAAGGTAGTTGTATTTTATAAATATTTGACTAATTTTTTAAAATTGCCATCGTATTCATTAATTACTTAATTAAAATATTTTTATGTATGTTTTTAATATAAACTAAAATTAATTCATAAAAAAATAAATTTAAATTTAAAATTATGTTTAGAACAATTAATGAATATCGGTAAGTATTACAATAATTATAAAAAGTTTTAAAAATAAAAATAATATATATAAAATTAAAATTTAATTATCTTAAAAATTATTATTTATAATTGAATTGCAATAGTAAGTATTTTAAAACCACTACTTGAATTTTATTCAAATCTTTAATAGAAATATTTTACTATCTAAATCTTACCTGAATTTATTTATAGGATATCTTAGTCTTATTTAATCAGATTATATAATATAAAATACTCAATCACAAATGTCATTGGCATCCCTAATTTTATAACAAAAGATGCCTTCTTTCGTAATAAATTTTAGTCTTTCACTTGAAAGTTCAGAGTTTCGAATCCAAGTATCAAGTTTTAATTATTGGGTTAAGGTGTCGACCCTTTTTTTTTTTATATATAATGAAGCTGTTTTTAAAGTTTTAAAACATGAGTCCTATATTCACCATAAGTTGTGAGACAGCTTTGCTTGATTCGTGGGCTAGAAAATAAGAACGTGGGTTTTAAACTTAACCAAAAAGAGTAAAAAGCATTCCATCATTCCCACAAGAAAAAGCTTCCAATCAAGCCAGAAAGAAGTCAAATCTGCTTCACTATCAAGCTTCGGTAAGACCCCTTGCGGTCTTGTCCCTCTACATGAGGCCAAATAAAAAAAAAGGCAGCAGAATGCCTAGATCTTTGTCGTTGCTCAGTCAACTCTTAGGCCAGAAAATTTCCAGTTGTAATACTGAATATGAAATTGCAATCAACATAAAACAGTCTAATATAGTCAACATCACACCAAAGGAATTTGACCCTTATCTCCTATTATTATTTGCCACTTCCATAGTTCCAATTGTCCGCATTTTCCATCCACTAGTCATTACTTACACCTTATATTATATGCTGATACACACTTATTAGGGGCAGTAAGATATACTAAGAAATGTATATTTATAGTTATACTGTTACTTATTTTGAAAGAAAATAGAAACTACACGAATAAGCCAACTATTTTCGATAATTTTACGTTCTTTTAAAATGAGTTAAATTCAAATACGATATTTATAAGTATGATAAGTTTTGTCTTAATTTATTAAATTAAATCGTGTTTTAAATTTATTGTTATGTTTCTTACAATATTGCAATGAATCAATTGGCATTAGGCACGTGTCAGAATCAAGCTGGATCCAAGGCTAAATGTCACAAGAAAAAAGGTTTACTTTATGAATTTTGAACCAAGTAGAAGTAATAAAAGGTTTTTTGTAGGTGTTCCTTTTGAGGGATAACCTTTTGTTTTTTACACAGAGCTCAAGCTTTATTAATTATTAATCTCTTCAATTAAATACTAGGAACAAACGTGAATTATAGTGGTTTATTGAATTTAATATCTGGGTAAAGAGATAACACCATTGCTTTGAGCTAATTTAATACGAGTTTCAAAGCATGCCACCATGTTCTCCTTTCCTCATTCTAAAGTATTTGAAATCCACCTGTCCAACTCCTACTAGCATACATACTTCCAAAACCCCAAAGTAAGTGAATGCAATTAAGTTTAGAAAACCCTAGCCTTTCATAACAAAGTGTGCCAAAAAACACCTAATATATTTTTAGGTTTACAGCCTAGATTACTAGGTAGGTAATGTCTACTTGTATTTGTTTAATGCAATACCTAACTCTGTTCATGTTTCAATATAGCCATTAAATAAAAGAAAAAAAAAAGAACTATGCATTTCTTGATTTTATATATATATCAATCAAAGTAAAGCATCTATGTCATAATGTATTATATTTTATCTATATTATATATAAATGTGACTTAATGGATGGAAAACTATTATGAAGATTATATCACCTTTTTGTTTTTTTTTCTGTCAAATTTCAATTATATCATTATTATTATTATTATTAACTAATTGTTAGTCCTTGTTCATAAACTAATTTTTTAATGAAGTAGTAAATCTAAAAAAATTGGTAGAAAAATTTAAATATAAAAATAATTAGGTTAACAAAGTAAAAAACTAAAAAAAAAGTAATTAGTATCTAGACATTTCGTTAATTAGTTGGTGCACAATTCTCTTGCCTAAAGAATAAATTCAAATCTCTCTTCCTCCAATTAAAAAAAAAGTAATTAATTAAAAAATTTTATTTAAAAGAGTTATAGAGTTCATCCTTAATACATAGATTACTTATTTTGCTAAACTCACTTGTAAAAGATATAATTTTCATTAAAGTAATTACAATAAAGTAACACAATTCATGTGCAAATTGTGCACCTAAAAACCAATAAGGTAAAAAGCTAGATATTGCATACTGCATAGGATTATCATTAAACTTTTTAAAGGTCCAAGCAATGCTTTGTTGACTAAATTATGCTTTTGAAGTAAAATTATAATTTAAATATAATTTTTGACATAAAATTCAAAAAAGTTCATCAATTATTTAAAAAAAAATTATTTGTTATTATACTCCATCAAATCTCTATATTTTTATTTTAAGTTAAATAAATTTTTATAATTAACAGAAGATTAACTGTCATTAATCAAAATATTACTTACTATTTTATATCTACATGACATTAGTTTAAAAAATAAAAATATCATATGATCATATCATATCATTATGTCACATTAATATCTATCATGACATATCAACATTATATAACATAAAATGATAAATGGTGTTTCAATTGATAATGCTTAATCAATTATTAATTATGAAAACTTATTTGATTTAAAATAAAAATATAAAATTTTAATTAAATAAAATAAAAAATAAAAAAATTATTTAAAAATTTTAAATAACTCAGATTTTTGTTAAATTGCAACCCGACATGCATCCCATTTTGATAAGGTTGAGAAGTTTCCACACAAACAAATTTTCCACATTCTAGTGTAGTTGGTTAGGCATGCTGCTCAAAAGTAGACAAATGTCATAAATATCTGGACTTGATAGATCAAACTTATGATGCCCCACTTTTTCATAACATATTCACAATCAAAATTCCAATTTGTTGTGCCAAAAACGCAAAAATTAATAAAATAATACATCATTTCTATTATCTAAAACAGAAAAAAGTTGTAAATACTTTATTTTATGCTTTACATGCTTCTACTCTTAACCTTCCTGCCTCCTGTAAATCACTAAACCTCAAACTTCAAAGACACCCAATAAACTCTTTAAACAAATATCTTCCCTGTTTTTCCCTTTTACATGAAAAAAAGAAAAGAAATTTCGTTTTCTTCTCTCTTTTTTTTCCTTTGCAGTGACATGTTGGAATCCCAGCCATTTATTGATTGCAAAGAAATCAGAGCCTCGCATTAGTATGGTCTCACATGGAAGCATGTGCTAGCAAGTACTAGCAAAGGAGTGTTTTGGACTTACGTTGAAACAGCCAAATCAAAACCCTCATTTTAAGTCAACCATACAGTCCTTTGGTATATATATATATATATATATATATATTATTTCATTATCATTTTGCACCAATGATTTGCTTGCAGAGAAACAATTCACCGTACCCATTTTCAGTATCCAAATATTTCATTTTTCCTTTTGCCAAAAAATTTAAAATTAGATAGCTTGCTTAATATTAATATTAAAGTAAGGCCCGTGATATTTTATATAAATTATAAATTTAAATTAATAGCAAATCGATTATAATTGATATAAATATATATATATATATATATATATTCATTGCATTTAGTGAAGCAATGATACATATTAGCCTTGAACATAACTAAA
>NW_018397268.1:3574373-3607784 GCF_002168275.2 Theobroma umbraticum | reverse complement strand
AGGGAAAGACAGTGGGAGAGTGGCAGCCGGAAGGGTAAAGAACCCGTCATTTGGAAGGAGTCAGAAAAGGAGATTGAGATGCAAAGCACTGAAAGGCAGCACTATCAAAGACCAAGAGGTGGTGGACGGAATTCACGGAGAAAGAGATCAGCAAAAATTGTATATGGGAAGGGCATTGCCTGTGTAACAGGGGACTCAGGAATAGGGAAGACAGAGCTTCTTCTGGAGTTTGCCTACAGGTATCACCAGAGGTATAAGATGGTTCTATGGATAGGAGGAGAAAGCAGGTACATTAGGCAGAATTATCTAAACCTCTGGTCATTTTTAGAGGTAGATGTAGGGGTTGAAAATTGCATAGAAAAAAGTAAGATGAAAAGCTTTGAAGAGCAGGAAGAGGCTGCCATTGCTAGAGTCCGGAAAGAGCTTATGAGAAACATACCTTTTCTAGTGGTGATTGATAATTTAGAGAGTGAAAAGGATTGGTGGGATCGCAAGCTTGTAATGGATCTTCTTCCCCGTTTTGGTGGAGAGACCCACATTCTGATATCTACACGACTGCCACGTATGATGAATTTAGAACCTTTGAAACTCTCATACTTGTCTGGAGTAGAGGCAATGTCATTAATGCAGGGAAGTGTCAAAGACTACCCTATTGCAGAGATTGATGTGCTCAGGGTAATTGAGGAGAAAGTTGGAAGGCTAACTTTGGGCCTCGCAATTGTAGGTGCAATCCTATCTGAGCTACCCATAAATCCAAGCAGGCTATTGGATACCATCAACAGGATGCCCTTGAGAGACTTCTCATGGAGTGGTAGGGAAGCTCATTCATTGAGGAAAAACAGTTTCCTGCTGCAACTCTTTGAGGTATGTTTTTCAATTTTTGATCATGCAGACGGACCAAGGAGCTTAGCAACAAGAATGGTCCAGGTGTGTGGTTGGTTTGCACCTGCTGCCATTCCAGTTTCCCTGTTAGCCTTAGCTGCTCACAAGATACCTGAGAGACATAAAGGAACCCACTTCTGGAGAAAATTATTACGTTCCTTGACTTGTGGTTTTTCTTCATCATATACCAAGAGATCTGAAGCAGAAGCATCCTCCATGTTGTTGAGATTTAGCATTGCAAGAAGTAGTACCAAGCAAGGTTATGTCCATTTCAATGAGCTCATCAAGGTTTACTCTCGGAAGAGAGGAGTTACCGGAGTTGCACATACCATGGTTCACGCTGTCATTAGTCGTGGGTCACTATTCCATCACCCAGAACATATATGGGCAGCATGTTTCTTGTTATTTGGATTTGGCAATGATCCTACTGTTGTTGAGCTCAAGGTGTCAGAACTGTTATACCTTGTCAAAGAAGTGGTTTTGCCTCTTGCAATTCGGACATTCATTACATTCTCTAGGTGCAGTGCTGCTCTTGAACTCCTCCGCCTATGCACCAATGCTTTGGAGGCAGCAGACCAAGCATTTGTTACCCCTGTTGAGAAGTGGTTGGACAAATCACTTTGTTGGAGGCCCATCCAAACTAATGCTCAATTGAATCCGTGTCTTTGGCAGGAGTTGGCATTATCAAGAGCCACTGTGCTAGAAACAAGGGCTAAGTTAATGCTAAGAGGGGGGCAATTTGACATAGGAGATGACCTAATTAGGAAAGCTATTTTTATTAGAACTTCAATTTCTGGTGAGGATCATCCAGATACCATATCTGCTCATGAAACTCTAAGCAAACTCACCCGTCTTCTTGCAAATGTTCAAACTCATACTTCACCATAGATTCTATATTTCTTGTTAGCAAATTTTACATTAGATTATACAAAGTTTACAAATAAAACTCCTGTAAACAATTCAGAGAATTTTTTTATACCATTTTAACTTTGAATGGGATGCCTTACAGTTCTGAACTTACTCTTTTCACCTTTCATTCGAAATGAAATCCTCTTGACTGACTTTAATGCATCGCATACTTTCCTAAACTGCATGTATCAGTTTGACTCATTGGTTCCTAAACTTCATTCCAAAATTTGTCAGGTTGAAGAGAATAGCTTAACTGGCAGCTATCTGATATTTAGTCTTTATCTGTTTGTGGCTCTTTATACAATTTGAAATATTCAGTATTGCAATATAATTTCTCTTTTCCTTTTCAAACCATTCAACATTGAGAACCTCAGGACCAAGATGAGGGCTTCTCACCTCAAAAGGTTTATCCTTGCCTTTATATGTTTGCTCTAATATTTTATAAGGATGTCTTGCAGAATGCCTTTACTCTCCTCTCCAGGCTCAAAGTTCTACAACTTAATTGCATCAGCTAAGTTGAGAAAGTTTGCTTGTTAAATCTCAGGGAGCATTTTTGTCTAGCATGGTGCATAACATTATAAGGTAGCAGGCTAGCAACATGATCTGCCTAGGCTACCAACATGATCTGCCTGTTTATTTGGTTTTATTCTCTTCTTAAATTACTCACCAAGTGTTGGGATTGACCTATTTAATTGGCATTGTAAATTTTTTGACAGAAGGAATGATCTGTCAAATTACATCTTTCATGCAGGTTTCTATGTTACGTTCTGAAATCTACTGGTACAACTTTGATAATCGATCCACGCTGGAACAAGGATGTGGGCTGCATTATTAAGCAGGCTCAAAAAAAACATTTGAAAAAAATGCAGGAACACTATGGGAATACTCATGGTAGTAATTCCTAGCCAGGTTCAGTTTTTGTAATGTTGGTTCTGAAATAATATCTTTAAGTTCTGTCCTTGATTTCTTTCCCAAGTTATTATTATACTTTTCTTCTTGTTATGTCTCTTGGCCAGAAGTCTCTATAACTTATTTTGCATGAAATATTCAATAGATTTATTTGGTAAGTCATTCTTGTCCTGATTTTTGTTTTGAACCTGTTATAAGTTATATGCGCGTAAGTCATATCTTTTTTCCATTTTGAAAGTATCCTAGAATTTTGTAAAAGACTGATGCCAGGCAAACAGTCTTTGAATGACTACATTTGTTTATTATGTCTTAAATTAAGCTTAGTAAGGTCAATCGTCTTCAAGTGAAATAGCATGGAGATATTTGTAGGCTATGAAATATGCTGGCTTGTCTAGTCACTCTGTAAGTTGAAAGTACTCATGAGTTTACAATACAATATGAGGTTAAGACTGGTTTCGAGGAGAAATATGAGCATGAATAATGAATAGCACATAGGATGTCAACTGTCAAATTTTAGATTCACTCTCTTCTTGAAGTTTGTAGTTATTTCTTTCTTTGAAACAATCATGGAGACAGGATAGAGAATTTGCGGGGTGGATGGGTTACAAAGAGAAAACACAAGCATGAATAATTCAAAGTGCATAAGATGTCTGTTGTCTAAGTTTTCCACTTATTCTTACCTCGCTGTTTTACCTTTTAGTTGTGTCCTTCAAAGCAATTGTGGAGATGGGATAAAGAAATTATGCTCAGGTTTCATCGTTGAGTTGCCTCCCAAGTGCTTTTCTATAACGTTAGAATTTCCTTCACACACTTATGGTGGAAAATCTTGTTGTTTAACTTTTGATTACTTAATTAGTTCTGTATGCAAAAGGGCATTGCATGAGATGATTGATCTTTTACTATACTCTGAGGTTCATAGAGAATATTAGTGTTTGATTTTACACAGATTTGTCATTATTGGGTTATCAGAGTGCACTTGCTATGATGTTGGCATAGTTGTGAATTCAGTGATGGTGCTCTTAAAAAATAGTGTATTGTGAATTATTCATGATTTCTGGTTCAACAGGGATGGTTGCTGAGACCTAATTGGGTAAACTCAATCATATGGTTTCAAAGATTTACTTATTAGCTAAATTTATATTGTCTTGTTTCTCAAATTAAAATGTTTAAATGCTGATGGAATTCTGTACCCTCTATTGATATGATCTGAATGTTACTATTAAACTAGAAGAGATTTTTCCTTTTGTGGTTTCTCTTTTATTTTCCTAGTAATCGAATCCTGTGATTCTGCGGATACCAGGAAGAGAAAAGCTGGAATATTTAATTATCCTTCTGGATGATGATGTTCTGTGTTTTTCTTTCCTTCCAAAATCTGGCTCTGTTGTTTGCCTATTTGAAAAGGAGAGTTTATCAGTGGATACAGTAATAGTTTCCTTTGGTGCTCATCTCTTGGCTTCACATCTTGTCATGTTTGAGTTACCCTTTTTGTTGCTGGGGTGAGTTTTGTTTGTGCAATGGTGTAGTTTGCTGCCTACTATGTTATTCGGATTTGGATCCGAGTCTCAGATTAATGAATCCGTTCGACACGAGTACATTCCATCTCTTTTATTCTTCTTTTTTTGAAGTTTTTCCTTATATTTGAAGGATCGAACGTCCATATCGATATCTATGGGATAGGGTTACGTACTTCATGGAGAATGAAATGAAGTGTCGGCACGTAGGGTTATTACTAGAAAAAAAAGGTATGGTTTTGTGACAAGATTTTAATTAACCATAATTGCCATGGCAGCATCAGTCATGTAACTTAAGGGCAAGGTTTGATTATTGTTAAAAAAAGTCATTTGGTTGTGGTGGTTAGTATTTTCTACAAGAGCATTTATTCATTGACTTTGTTGCATATGTAGCTACCCATATATTATGCTTAAATTCAAACAATTAATTACATTCGTTGCATTACTTTTCTTTATGTTCAAACTATTAATAACTTCTAGCACTATGATTCATTCTAAGTTATAACCAAAGTACTAACCCTCATGAATATAGTTAATGAAGAAATAATTGGGTTTTTGCTGATATTTTATTTCAATGAACACTTAATCTCTAGACCACATGAATTTTCCAAAGATACAATGAACCATAAACTCATTAATTTGTTATAATGGGTTCACTTGAGCTCGTATCAGAGAATGATACGTAGATTGAACATTTTTGATATAATATTTAAAAGCTTTTATGAATTATTTTTTGTGTTTAATTAAATTATTGTATTTTTATTTTGAATTAAATGAGTATTTATAATTGACGGTTGAATAATTGATAATTAATTATCATTAATTAAAATATCATTTATCATTTAATGTTTATATTGCGTTGCTGATATGATCATATTACATCATATATCACGTCATTAATTACATATTAAACATGTTACATCAAAATCACGTGTCATTTTAGTTAACGGAAAGTGATGTATCTTTAATTATAAGAATTTATTTGATTTATAATCAAAATATAAAAACTTGATTCAATATAATTAAAAAAGATTTATTTAAATTTTTTTAAATAAATTTTTTATATATATTATGACAAACAATTAATTATTTTATAAATTTTCTTCCCTAGTCGATAAATAACACGTATTATTACTAAATTTTTCTATATTTTTTTTTCAAAATTTTGGTCTCTTATGATGCGATCTATAGAATTATTAGGGCTTTAGGACTGTTTGTTTGGGCCATATTCTAGTTGGTTTTCTTTGATAATGAACAAGGTCCAGATCCATAAAGCGTTAGGAAGCCTATCCAGTGGCAAAACCACAACTTGGTGAACAACGTGGCAGTTGAAAAGTAAACCAGCCGTAAACGGGAATTCTTGAATACCAAGGAAACTAGAATCACCAAAGTAGGCTCGGGAAGGTTCGGGTGACACGTGCTTGCTGTCTCCATGTGACGAACCATCAAACGCCCAACTAAAACTCTGCCACGTCATATACTCGCCAAAATATCAGAGCAGAAATATATAAATATGCTTTCCACCCTTCCCTCGCGCAGAAGTCTTATTGCTCTGCTCTAACCATTGGAAAGCTCAAAACAGAGTGCTCTCAGAGAAAAACCCAACGTGAAGGTTTCGCAGTTTCTTTTATTTTTCTTTGGTTTTTTGAGGAAAATAAGTAAAACCCTATTTAGAACAAGTGATAAATAACGGTGAAGAAGGAAGTTCCTCGATTCCTCTGGTTAGTTTGACAGGTTAGTTTTCAGTTCATTATTTCCTTTCCTTTTGTCTTTTTTGTCTTTTTGGGGTTGGGGGTGGATTTTGGGTTTTTCATTTTCTTACTTTACTAAATTTCTTTGGGGCATTTTGAGCTTCCTTGTGGGAAGTAATTTCCGATTTTTATTTTATCTGTTACTTTTTATTCAAGAAACAGTTAGAGGGAAAAAAGGGTTTACTTGGTGGGATTTTTGCTTTGTTGCTGTCTGTTAACGCTATATTTTGAGTTGATATTTACATTTTCGCCTTAATTGAACTGCAGATTCTTGGGGTTTGAAGTCGTCTGAATTACTCTGTACTGAACGGCTAGTTTTTAATTCAAGAGGGTTTCGCAAAACCCTTGCTTCCAGAGGCTTTTTTACTGCATTGAGACTGAAATTCTGCGCTGTTGATATAAATTTTGAGAAATTAAAAGATGGTTTTTGTTGGTGATCAAAATCCTAAGGTGGGTCCAACTCTGTCAATGGATTCTTCTAGAAAAAGGAAGAGACGTAATGGCTTGTCAGTTGCTGACATCCTCAAGCTCTGGAGTCAAAACGACGAGGCCAAGCAACAGCGTAAAGCTCCTGCCAAGGGTTCGAAAAAGGGGTGTATGAGAGGGAAAGGAGGGCCTCAGAATCAAGGCTGTAACTACCGAGGTGTTAGGCAGAGGACTTGGGGTAAATGGGTGGCTGAAATCCGAGCTCCCAATCGAGGGAAGAGGCTCTGGCTCGGTACCTTTCCCACTGCTTATGAAGCTGCTTTAGCATATGACGAAGCGGCCAGGATGATGTATGGTGAAAACGCAATCCTCAATATGCCTTACGTTTCAGATTCTGACTCAGTTGCAACCACTTCAATCGCGTTTTCTGAGGCTGACACCATGACTGTGTCACCTAAGTCTGAAATCTGTGGATATCATGCGGATGGTGAAGGTGAAACGATGAATGTTGAGGCTCCTGTGGATTCTGAAGCTCCCTCCACAAGCGGAGTAATTAATACGACAGATGAAATTCAACCTGCAAAACCAGAAGAGGAGTGTATGAAGGAGACAGATTACAGTTGGCTCAATGGATTGGATTTCAGTGAAGATATTCCAATAATTGGAGGGCCTGGTGTCTGGGATGTTGGATCCTATTTTAGTGAGGATGAAGTTTTCAATATAGATGAGATTCTAGGTTGACTGGAAAGGGTGGGAAGATATGGAAAAAATGGAGTGTTTTATCTCTCTTCCATTGACACGTTTAACACAGGAAAAATCCTCTTCTTTTTTTTGGGATAGCATTATGTAATTATTACAAGATCAAGAAAGTTCTAATTTTGTCTCCATTGAAATTTAGCCACTGTTATTTTATTTTTTTAATTTTTATTAGTGTTATTATTACCCAACTACTTCATTTCTTTTCCGAAAAAGAAAAAAAATTCAGTAACTGTCAAAGTTCTGGATATTGTAAGAACAATGTTTACATGTAAGATTAAATCACCGTATCTTTACTGCATTGTTAGCATAATATGATTGATTAAAATAAGAAATAAGGCTCTAAATTATATCAAGCTTTTCAAATAAGTTTGTATTTTTTAAAATCTAAATAAGCTTTATATTTTATGAATTTCACCTAGAAAATCTTTACGTTGAAGAGGAAAGCACATGATATAAAATGACTTGATTTTTTTATGTACCGGAAGCGATTGATTGAAATGATCACACCTTGAGTGAAAAGTTTTTTCACTCATCTAATTTTATAAGTTAAAAATGCCACACAAACATTCACTTAAACACAATTAGTCAATAACCTAACAATTTTAATGTGTGCATCTTAGACATATTTTTGTGAACATAAGGATTTATTTAAATAAAAATAATATAATAGGGGTTGATATAATAAAAAACAAGGTTTATTTTGATACAACAAAAAAATAGATGTTTATTTTAAGAAGCGTGAAAGAGTTTAAGGACTTATTTAGTGTTTTAACTTATTACATTTAATGATCTTTTAAAAAATATAATAAAAAGTTAAATAGCATAATCTAACTTATATTGATTTCTACTTGTATATTTTCTTTATATCTAACACCTGTTTATGGTATTTTATCAATTTAAAAAAAATATTTTTAATTTTTTTATTTTTATCTCTTTTAAGTTATTGATGGACGTTATTAGGTTTTTTAGACGGCTGGGTGGATGAGACTTTCAGTCATTCCAAACACCAAAACTAATAGCAAACTCAAATCTCTCCTCGACATTTCCAAGCTACCCTTCTTACTGTTTGAAACAAAAAAACCTATAAGTGGCATTTGATACTTTACAATGCAATGTGATTACAAATAATGTGATTGCAGGTAATACGATTGCAAGTAATGTCATTGCAGGGAAAACAACATTATAGTGTTTGGTATACAAGCAAAATAATGATTAAAATGCAGAGAAGATAACATTGCAGCTTTTGGTTTACAAGTACTTTGCTGGGAATGTAATGTTAATTTTTAAAATTACCCCTAGTTATTAAAATACAAGTTTAATATATTTATATTTTTTATTATTAATTTTTATATAATATCATCTCTTAAATATATTTTTAATGTCATATATTTTATTGTCATCTATTATTATAATCTTATATATTTTATTTTCGTTTCTTTAATATAATTTTTTATATTATATATTTTATTTTAATTTGTTTTACCTATATTATATAAATTTTAATTTTTAATTTTTTATTCTTATATTATATATTTTGTTTTAATATATTTTTATTTTAATTATAACATTATAAAATATTTTTAATAAGCTAATAAAGTTGAAGGGTAAAAATGTTTATAAGAACATTGCAGAGTGTAATGTAATGTGATTGCATTGGTTTTGAATTGTAATTACATTAAATCCCTTGGCTGTAATATGGTTGCATTGCAATCTTACATTGTAGTAGTCTGTTGCAAAACAAACACTGCAATATAATTTAATTAGGCACATTACAGGGAAAGTGCTCTCACTTCCCTCATACCAAACACCATCATATTTTACCTACATATCTTTTTTACATCTAATACCTGTTCATGGTATTTTATCACTTTAAAAAGATATTTTCTACTTTTCATTTCTTTTCTCTTTTAAGTTCTTGAGGGATATTATTTGGTTTTTTGGATGGCTGAGTGGATGAGATTTGTAGTCATTCTGGGCACCAAAATGGACAACAAACTCAAAGCTCTCCTAGACATTTCCAAAGCTTCCCTCCCAGCTATTTGAAACCAAAAATTGATTTCTCCTTGCATACTTTTTTTATATCTAATACCTGTTCATGGTACTTTATCAATTTAAAAAGCTATTTTGGGTTTTTTATTTTTTTTTCTCTTTTAAGTTCCTAGACATTATTGACCGGAAAGTGTGGGAAGATGGAAAAAATGGAGTGTTTTATCTCTCTTCCATTGACATTTAACACAGGAAAAATTCTTTCTTTTTTTTTTGCGATAGCACTATGTAATTATTACAAGATCGAGAAAGTTCCAATTTTGTCTCCTTTGAAATTTAGTCACTGTTATTTTTTTGAATTTTTATTAGTATTATCACCTAACCAATTCATTGTTTAAGAAATTTACTTCTTTTCCAAAAAAATTTCAACAGCCGTCAAAGTTCTAGATGTTGTAAGAACAATGCTTACATGTAAGATTAAATCACCATATCTTTAGTGCATTATAAGCATAATATGATTGATTAATATAAGAAATAAGGCTCTAAATTATACCAAGCTTTTCAAATAAGTTTATATTCTTTTAAAATCTAAATAAGATTTATATTTTATGAATTTCACCTAGATAATCTTTACGTTGAAGAAAAATGCACATGACTTGACTTTTTTTATGTACCGGAAGTGTTTTATTGAAATGATCACATCTCGAGTGAAATGTTTTTCCACTCAACTAATTTTATAAGTTAAAAATGCCACACAAACATTCACGTAAACACATAACAATTTTAATGTTTGCATCTTAGATATATTTTGTTAACATAAGGATTTATTTAAATAAAAATAATATAATAGGGGTTTATATAATAAAAAACAAGGTTTATTTTGATACAACAAAAGAATAGATGTTTATTTTAAGAAGTGTGAAAGAGTTTAAGGACTTATTTAGTGTTTTAACTTATTACATTTAATTATTTTTTAAAAAATATAACAAAAAGTTAAATAGTATAATCTAACTTATATTGATTTCTACTCGCATACCTTATCTATATCTAACACTTGTTCATGGTATTTTGTCAATTTAAAAAGGATATTTTTAGTTTTTTATTTCTTTTCTCTTTTAAGTTTTTAAGGGACGTTATTGGGTTTTCTAGATGGCTGGGTGGATAAGACTTTCAGTCATTCCGGGCACCAAAACTGATAGCAAACTCAAATCTGTCCTCGACATTTCCAAGCTACCCTCCTTACTGTTTGAAACCAAAAAACCTCTATTGATTTCTCCCTACATACCTTCTTTACATTTAATACATGTTCATGGTATTTTATCAATTTGAAAAGGTATTTTTGGCTTTTCATTTCTTTTCTCTTTTAAGTTCTTGAGGGACATTATTGGTTTTTTTGGATGGCTAATCAGTCATTCTGGGCACCAAAACCGATAACAAACTCAAATCTCTCTTCGACATTTCCAAAGCTCCCCACTCAGCTGTTCAAAACCAAAAATTGATTTCTCCCTACATACCTTTTTTACATCTAACACCTATTCATGGTATTTTATCAATTTAAAAAAGCATTTTTGGTTTTTCATTTTTTTTCTCTTTTAAGTTCCTGGACATTATTAGGTTTTCTGAATGGCTGGATGGATGAGATTTTCAATCATTCCAAGTGCCAAAACCGACAACAAACTCAAAGCTCTCATCGACATTTCCAAAGCTCCTTTCGTAACTGTTCGAAACAAAAAATTGATTTTTACCTACATACCTTCTCTACATCTAACACCTATTCATGTTATTTTATCAATTTAAAAAGGTATTTTCAATTTTTCATTTCTTTTCTCATTTAAGTTCTTGAGTGACATTATTGGGTTTTCTAAATGGTTGGGTGGATGAAATTTTCAATCATTCTGAGTGCCAAAATCGACAGCAAACTCAAAGCTCTCCTCGACATTTCTATAATTGCCCTCCCGTTCAAAACCAAAAAACCTATATTGCTTTTTACCTACATACCTTCTCTACATCTCACACCTGTTCATGTTATATTATCAATTTAAAAGGGTATTTTTTATTTTTCATTTCTTTTCTCTTTTAAGTTCTTAAGGGACATTATTGGATTTTCTAGATGGGTGGGTGGATGAGATTTTCAATCATTTTAGGCACCAAAACTGATAACAAACTCAAAGCTCTCCTCGACATTTCCAAAGTTCCCTTCCCAACTGTTCGAAACCAAAAAACTTATATTGATTTCTACTTATATACCTTCTCTACATCTAACATTTGTTCATGGTATTTTATCAATTTAAAAGGGTATTTTCGATTTTTCATTTCTTTTCTCTTTTAAGTTCTTAAGGGACATTATTGGGTTTTCTGGATGGTTAGGTGGATGAGATTTTCAATCATTTCGGGCGCTAATATCGATTGCAAACTCAAAACTCTCCTCAACATTTCCAAATCCCCCCCTCCCAATTGTGCAAAACCAAAACTTCATCTTCGATTTCATCAAAACCCCAAACAACAAACACAAACCACATTTCTTCTCTCTTTCTATTTCTCTCTATAAAAGGGGTTCTTGTAATAAGAAGAAAAAGTGTTGTAAACAAGTCTAAGGGATGTACCGGAGGCAGAGAAGAGAAAGATTGGAGCAATTCTTGAAATATTGATTGTCATGGCAGGTGGAAAAGAAAAAGAAAAGAATAGGTGTTCTAAGTAAGAATAGGCTAGAGAGAGAAGCATTGAGTGAGAGTCGAATAGTTTTGAAAGTGAAAAGTCCCCTCCTTGAATTGTGAAGTCTTTATATATAGTGTCAAAAGTAATGGCTATAAGAAAATGTTTCAATGCACATAATGAATGATGTTATTAAGGACAGTTTTAATGTTAGTTAACCGTTATTGAGAGTTAATGTCAAGTAACGGTTAGAACCTATTGTGTGACTATTGAAGCAAATAAATGTAATAAGATTTATTCTTGAGTAAAAGCTAACAAAGAATAGCTATACATGAATAAGTACAAGAGAAAAAACTATACATGAATAGGTATAAGAGAAAAAGTTATGCATGAACAAGTACAATAGAACAAAACAAAAGAGAGATTTTAAGAAAATGTTAAGAGAGAAACATCTTAACTACCTCCATATCGGAGCCATCAAGCTAAAATTTTCGAAACATGCTAAGATGAAAGTGACCCGTAAACCTTGCCATTTATTCTGAATTACTTTCACTGTCATTTATGCGAAGTGATTATTAGTAATTATTCTACTTGTATTAGTTGCTCTATATAGAGTAGTACTCCATTTATTCTAGTTGTTCCATGTGAAGTAGTAATTTACTTTTTTTAATTGTTCTACGAGAAGTAATGCTTCACTTGTAATAGTTGTTCTCATTATTTTCTGTACAATATTATGCTATAACCTAATTCTTTAAATAATAGATATTAATCAAAATCAAGTATGTACACTCTCCCTTTCTTCTTCTCTCTTTATCATTTTGTTTTTCTCCTTTTTTTCTCTCTTTATTCTTTTTTCCTTTCTTTCTCTTTTTCATTCTTTTTGTGGTGGCTTATGGGTTTTCGGTTCTCCATTTGTTTGAATGCTTCCAAAATTGTCCATACCCAGAAATCATGAATTTTTTTTTGAAAAGCCCTTGAAATCATGGAATTGAAAAGAGAGGAAATTATGAGTACACTTTTTTGATAAGGACATTTCAAAAATAACTATCAAAATAAATTTAATTATTTTTAGTCATATTTAGCCATGACTTAACAAAAATACTTTTGAAACTATTTTAAATAAATTAAACCATTCATCAAAATTTCTCCCTATTTGTGCTTCCAATTTCTTTCTCTCACCATCCCACTCTCTCTAATTTTATCAATTTCTCTCATCAACACTCGTCTACTATGCTCTCGATTTTTCTCTCCTGATTTTCATATTTCTCTTTCCAGCACTTTGAAAACATCAAACGATAGTTTTGATGTACTTGAGTGGATGGCTATTTGAAAATTTTGATTTTTAGGTATTTTAGATAGAAATGATCACAGATGTTTGAAATAGCTTTTAATTAGATTAATTCGAGATTTAGACACCAATAAACTCAAAATTTTAAAATTTATAAACCTACGTTTTTAAAAAAAAAATTCAATTTTTAGTCAAAATAGGTGTTTTAGATAAGAAAATTGATGTTTTGATTTATAAAAACATGTTAGAAACACGTTAATCGGTGTCAAATTGTCAAAAAAATAAAAAAAAAAGTCAGAGAGGATTTGAAATTTTAGTTTGTAAATAACAACAACAGTTTAGGCATTAAAGTGTACTAAAATATTTTTAAATATGACGTGTAACAATAATATTTTTTCAATATGACGTGTAATAACAATATATTTTTTTTCAATATGACGTGTAACAACTTTTATTAATCATGACGTGTAACATGTTTTTGTATATAGCATGTGCCAACAGTTTTTTTTTTTAACATGACGTGTAATAACCTGACCATGACGTGTAACATGTTTTTGCACATGACGTGTAACAACCTAACTATAGCGTGTAACATGTTTCTGTACATGGCATGTAACATCATAGCGTGTAATTTTATTAAAGGTAATTTTATCCAATTTAACTAAAAAAAATTAAAATTATAAAAAAACTATTTTTTAAAACGTCTTATTTTAAAGGTTATTTTTAAAAATGCACCTTGAAAGGATATCTTAAGTTTCTATATCATCTTCCTACAATTTTTCTGTAACCAAACAGGGCATTAATAGTATTAGTATTTGTTTATTCTTGAAATTCTCAATTTGTTCTCACAGCCCTTTATTTTTTGCATCAGGAATTGAAGTAAAACCTGAAAAATCGCACCCTTATCATTTTGACAATGTGCGAGGAAAGCTTCGCATTACTCAGGTACATTCTCCTAATTTAGAAATTGGACGTTAAAAAAAAAAAGAAATTTGATTTGATTTTTTGAATTTAGGTTTATGTTGGAATTTTTATTTTTATAAAAATAACAATTAATGTAGCGGTAATGTTGATTGTAGCTTAAATGCTTTTATGAGTTGCTTTGAGGTTGTAACCCTTCTTTAGTGGAGTGATTGTCCGTATGGAATGGAATGAAGTTGAACCATTTACTTTGCATATATTGGTCTATGGTTTGTTAGGGTTCAGGCTTAGTTCTCTTGAATCGCATAGTCGCTGAGATTGCATATGTGTTTTGTTGGTTCTACATTTTTTTCTTGGGTTTCAGTGCTTTGCTTACAATTTGTTAATTATTTTTTTTGCTCATTTTGTGCTTTGATTTCCTTACAAGCGTTTATTTATGTTCATATTAGAATTTATTTAACTTAAGATAATAAAATAAAAATCATTTAAATATCATAAAAATAATATTTATTTGAATACAACAAAAAAATAAACGCTTAAAATATTATGAACAAAACTGTGTAAATAAATATTTATTATTATATTTATCTCCATTGGACGAAATGATACATCAATGCTATACTCTATATAAATATCATTATCTACTTTAAACATTGCAGCCATATATAGTATTTTGCACTCGGCTCGAATTCTTTTGAAGTTTCAACTACTCGTGTGGGTTTTGAGTCCATGACAGCATTCAATCACTTTGATGTTTGTAGCGAAGATGGGGATGTTCAGTTTCATATGGCTATTGAAGCTCAAGTAACGAGTTATACAAAGGAGCTGACAGCTGAAGATGAACTTCAAGATGTTGATGATATGGAACATGAAGTAAATACGGAACTAAAACTAGAATCTGGAACTGAAGATGAGCATAAGAGGCAGGAGATAGATCATTGCTGGCCAAATGGATTGGATTTAAGTGAATTTTCCATTGGATTTTGGAGCACCTACACGCTCATAATCAAAGCCATACAAGTTTACCACATAAACATTTCACAATATCAAAAGAAATTGATGAATTATATGCCATCAAACGCTCAATGTCTATCCTAGTTTGTGAATACGCTCCTTTCCACCACTTCAAAGCCCATCCCTTCACAACAAGCTGCCTTCTTATAAATGGAATGGGGGAAGGAAATTTGTGGTGTCACATTAACCCTTCGGGTTGTTAGTTGTGTGCTGATGTACGACATGTAATTTTATGCAGGAATTGACTAAAAGCTACTATGCAATAATTACATTACAGATACAAAATGAATTGTAAGGCTTCACACTGTACATCTTACTGCCATCCCGAACGCGTATCACCCTGAAACATTGTGTTTGATTTCAGCATCTTCTTTGCCAAGTTGCGGATATCATCTCTGCTGGATTCCATTGATATCCTTTGAAGCTCTTGCAATCCTCCACTTGATGTAAAATCCTTGGCATTGTCCTCTACAAGAGGCATCAGATTAAGTTGTATTAAAAGTGCTGCTAAGTGTCAACAATGAAAAAATGGGCCAAACATGGAGTTTATAATCCATGAATTAAGATGACTACCACCAGCATAATGAAGGATGCAGTTGGATTTTAGTAACTTTTACAGTTACACATGCTCTTTACTAAATCTCATTTGGTGGTTTCATCTTCGATATGTAACAAAAACCCGCATTCCACAAATGCATGCACAGAAAGGAAAAGAAAAGGATGCCCGAAGTCCCAAAAGGAAGAGAACTGCGATGTTTAAGTACACCCAATCAGGATAATAAATTAGAGCTTCATCCTAAAAATTTGATGGAACACCTATAGTTTATACTGCCTACGATTTTCACTAAGCATGTGAAGCCAAATCTCCTGTAGATGACCAATGTTTAAATTTTGACAAATTTTCATTGAATAATAATGTTAAAATCTTGTATATGTTCTAACAAGCTCCTATCTAATCTAGTTAATTCTCGAAAATTTGCAATAATTTCCAAAATTTTTGCAAAAACAGCATCATTTCCAAATCTGTAAAGTATATCAGTATCAAAATGTTGCCTTGTATAGAATTCTCAACCCTAGAACTTTGTTTACCGTTTTGTGCTAAATGACAAAGGGCCAGCTCAATGTGACGTCTGGTTGAAGCTGATGCAGTATTACAGTTGGCAATCAACCATTCAAGTCCACCATCTTCCATTAGAAGTGAACGGCCTTTGCGATGTCCTGCAGCAACAAAGGTCATTAGAATTATGAAGAGAGAAGATGACCTACATAAAATTTCAAACTTCATACAAGGACATGGATGAACCTTGAATAATTGCTCGGGATTCGCATTTAGCAAAATTAGCCATTCCTCTAGCAACCTGTGCAACCACATCACTGTTCCCTGATCTAACCATTCCTAACAATGCCTTGATGCCTCCATCTTCTTTTAGCATTGAGTGCAATTTTTCTGTTGAACAACAAAAACATCCACGTTGAACATAAATCCCCCTGACAATTAACTTCCCTTGTCAATAAGATCTGCTTTCTTAACTTGGATATCAGGCATACTGTGAATCATATGTCATGAAGCAGTCACTAATACTGAAAAAAATAAAAGCATTTGAGGATCTCAGCAGATGGATTCCACACTTGAAGTAACTACAATTTGAACAAATGGATCCTAACCTAGGTGGCACATACCAACCAGTTCAAGCCTTGGCTCAAGGAAAAGGTCAAACATTCAAGCCTTTGTAACAGCTAGGCACACTAACTTACCAACAATCCCTACAGCCAATCCCACCCCCCACCCTCTCCGCCCAAGAGAAAATCTCCCGCCAGTGCACCAGAAAAAGGAGAAAGACATACCATTTCCACATAAATTGGCAACTGCACCAGCTACCATTCTGAGAGTTTGTGGATCGTCTGTTTTGGAAGCTGTCTTTGCTAGCAACTGAGCACCTCCTCTGCTCACTATTAGGCCTTGATTCAACTCTGAGAATGATTTGAAAAGAAATTAATGTAGTGAGTCTCTGATACATTATAGAGGAGTGAAACATAATTAGTGATTAAATACAAATATTAAAAATGTTATATAATTTCCATTTCAAATAAGGAGTTAAAAATATTTCAACAGGGAGATGATGAATCAATGAGATAATGGTTCAAATTTCCTCTCAGCAATTGTCAATGTGGAGTGATAAACTATATTTATTTGCATATTCCAATCTGGTATACTAATTTGCATAGACCCCACCTTCGAATTATGTTCAGATAAACCAATCATCAGAAATCCATGATAAAGGAAGTTAATTCCATCTTCTAAAAATAAAAATTTTTCTACCCTGCCTTTATTTAAATTAATCTCATAATGGGAGCTCAAGTCAATCACAAATCATTAATCCAGATTCAAACACATACAATTGTGGCCCAGTATTTCGGGACAGTTCCCACCCACATGCAACTTACTGATTTGAAGGCCAATTTGTACCTGCCAACTCAAAATTTTTATCGACCATAAGGGAATCAGGATATACCAGATTCTCCTGAGATTTTATTATAAAGATATTTCCAGGAATGACAGTGGTGATGCTCAGTGCACTACTTAAGAGAGAGTGAAATGTTTTGCTGACATAACTCCAATATCATGAGCCATTAGCAAGACAAGAAATCATGAAATTGAACAGCTTTGCATGGACTAGATATGTATGTGCGCTAATTCTTCATATGATAATGTGTGTTGCCATTTATAAACATTAAAAAACTGATATATAGAATTTTTTAAAAATATAAAAGGAAAAGAGATTGAATCCTTCAATGATATGCATTAGCCAGATTCAGTGTGCATAAAATGCTAAGGGAAGATTGAAAGTCAGAATTACCATTCATTGCCAAATTGGCAATGGCACCAGAAGCCACTCTAAGTATAGTAGCATTTTGAGATGATTTCAACATTGTAAGCAGAGCATCTAAACCACCTTCCTCTACAATCTTCTCCTGGTTAATATCTGCAGAAATTAAATCCTTAAGCGATACCAATTGTTCAACCAGAGTGAGATGATACACTTTCAAAGCACAGGAGGAACAAAAAAGAAAGAACCAATGGAAAAAGAAACAGGGAAATAGCTGTGCAGTAAAATCAATCCAAAACACAAAATTCCATCATAAGATTGTCCAAACAGAGGGAAAAGAATGAGACAATTTATTTAAATCCAATCTAAAGGCATATCATACTCCACCTTCAGCAGCAAGATTGGCTATCACTTTAACAGCATGGATTTGCACGTCTGAGTCTTCAGAAGTTAACAGTTGTATTATCTTTTGAAGACCAACTAAATTTAAAAACCATAAACACGTAAGTCAAGATTGTTCATCAGTTAAGAGATATATTTTGATCATATATGGTTTTGTTACAGCAGAAGTCATGCCTTCTTCACAAATCTTTGCTATTGTAGCCCTCTGAGCAGATTGTGTCTCCCTTAATGGCCCTGACTTATTGAGACTTGCTGAGGTCCCAAATACTGAAGCCCCTCTGATATTTTCCTTCATATATGATCTTTTATCCTGTGAAACTTTATAGTATAAGACCATAAAGCAATAAGAATGAATGTGTAGTAGAAAATGTACAAACAACTTACCTCAAAATCTTTATCACCTTCAGGTGCACTTTTTTTAAGCTTTACCAGCTCATGTTCAATTGTCTTCCTCTGCTTCTCTTCTGCTGAGAGTTTTTCTCGCACAACGTAAAGCTCTTCCCTAATTGTTTCCTAAACAATACCAATATTTTTGGAAAGAAAAACAGTAAGGGTAAACTTTGGGTTGCAACCAACATAGGCAGTTCCTTTAGTTCAGAACTTTTGGAAGCCTGTAGTCCAAACAAACTTGATCTAAAAGTTATGCAAGCATGCATGTGCATACATACACATGCATGCAGACCAATCATACCTTCTCCTGAATCTGATCTTTAAACTCTGCTTTCAGAGCTTGCAGTTCATTTACAGTAGATTCATGAAGCTGATACATTTCTTGAAACTTCAATCTCAGCTCACTGATTTCTTCCTGCTCCTGGATTTCACAACAAAATAACAGAAGAGGGCATAAAAGAGTTCAGAGAGTATCTTCTATCAAAGCCAGTAAACTATCTGCAGCAGAATAATGGAAGGAACAAGGCATTTCAGGAATGTTTAACTGCTCAAAAAGACTAGACTGCTATTAGTAATACATATATGCAACAAAGACAAGAAGTTAAATTTGTGCACCTAACAGTAGCATGAAGTCTCTGACTCTCCCACAGGACTAAAAATAAATTGATATGTGAATCTATGTTGTCTAATACACACAACCACAACTGGGGTTTCAGGTAAAGTAACAGCTGGCCAAACTGGTAACATATACAATATTTGGCAGTGTAGCTCTTTTATCCTGGCATCCTGTGTTTTTAACCATGCTCCATCATTTAAAGAACAGTTTCAACCTAGACATGGGGCCTCTAACTGAAGAGTGTTCTAAAGTGGTGTTGATAAATAAAACACATCACACAGACTGAAGATTTCAAAATGGGAGCAAATGAACAATAAAACTACTAGCAAGTCTACTTTGAAATTTCATACATTTAGAAACAGAGATATGCATAAACTATATATGTCCAAAACTTAAGATGCCTCAGTTTTCCCAAATATATTTATAACAAGTCTGGAGACATCAGTTTCATCAGGAATTACACAACTTATGCAGCCATTTGCATGTTATAAGGCACTAGGATTGACCCTGCCTCATTATTAGGAAGTTTATAAAATTATTTTGCAGAAGATATTTGGGAAATGACTCAGTTCCATGGAAAGTCAAGAGGACATCCTCTGTACTAGTCCCTATTCAACAAACATGCTCCCAAATTTTTCTATAAGTCTGAATGAAGATGAAGCAATCATGCCCATAAATCCTTCCTGTAACAATTTTTACCAAGATAAAAGCTATCAATGTACCATCAATCAAAAACTCAACTCTCCAGCTCCTATCAAGAGCATTGTGTACTTCCTCAAGTTTTATGGAACATCAGATTGACTAAAATAATTGTTAAGAAAACAGAACGACTATAAAATAAAATAAAACATAACCAGGACCATGAAGGGAAGAATAAAAAGAATTTTTTGTCATAGCAATTAGAAGTAAGGAGCTGCCAAAGGAAGAAAGATCATTTCACATTTCACTTATCCAAACTTTGTGGGAGAAACTTAACCTGCATTGAGTTTTGATAATCTCTTAGAAGCTTGTTTGCCAAATCCAGTTGGTCTTGTACACTTTCAAACCTGGTGTGCTCATGTTCTACTTGCTTAGTTAACTCCCTTATTTTCTTCTCATACATCTGAGTAGTGTCAGCAAGAACCTTCAGATAATTAGAATTCTCCATCTCATGTTGCTACTAGCAATAAGAATATATAATTAGGTTTTACATATAATCTCAAAAATAAAACAAGGAATCAGTGAAAAGAAATAACTAGCAGAAAGTAGAGGTGGTGCAAACATAATCAGTAGACAAACTACTAACCTGAATTAACTTTTGATGGTCACCTGATAGCTTTTTCATTGTATCTAACTGTTCTTCAGCACTTTCAGACTGGGCACGCTCAACTTCTAGCCGCTTGATCAAGTCGGCTATCTTGTTCTCATATATCTGAGTGGTATCAGCCAATACTTTCTGATATGTAGAATTCTCAAGCTGGTGTTGCTACTAACAATTAAAAGAACAGCATAAATACTAATGTCCATGTAGGTCTTATTCCTCCTCTTGGAGAGGGACAATGAGGGAAAAGAAGAAAAAAGAAGGGGTATAATGACTACATGGTTACATACAGGACCTATATAGTTTAAGTTTAAACTAATAAAAAAGAATAAGATTCTATAATTAAAATAGTAATGCTTTTGTGAGTACATGTTGCTTAATTGTGCATTTTGCATCCTTAGAATTAATATAGAATAAAAGTTTTTATCCATTCAAAAGTTTTGAGCATCACGAAGACTACAGCCCTGCAAGGTTGAAGCCATTACATAAAGTACTAACTTTAACAGCAGCCTCCTTAAGGTTTCGCATTCAAGTTCAGAGTCATAAGCATAAATTCAGTTGTCATTTTCTATGCTCATGATCTATGTTCACAACATGACAAACTCAAATATATCTATAGTCCAAATGGAATACAGTTTAACCTTCCCATGGCACAGCCCCCTTAGTTTGGTCATTTTGATAACCTTGACCTTGCCATTTTTAAGAATGCTAAGACAATGTCTTTTCCTGTATTCTTTTAATCTTTCTCCACAAAGCATTTGATTTTAAATCAAAGAGATGCTATGAAACCTAAGTTGCAAGGTTTTAAATTTTAAAGTTCAACATATGCACAAAAGGTTTCTACAATTTATTAAAGTTCCGTAAGACAAATTAAAGGTCAAATCAGAAAACTGATGAATTAGAAAACATGGGGCAAAATTTTATTACATACATACATGTGAGACAGTATAATCATGATTCATTCGTAAATCAAATGTTGTTCGCATCCAGCACTAATCAAGATTCTACATACAAAGTTGAAGTAAGGCTACTCTTAAAGACCATAATATTATGAAAAAGGCTTTTATAGAATAAGAGATCCACTGGAATGCTATCAACAAGAAAATTCTTAGTTTATTTACCAAACATTGCAGAGACTTGCTTGGATCATATAACCTATAAATAAGTAGAAAAACAGCCACAAAAAATTTTGATCAAAGAAAGCTACCTTGCTCTGCTCCAAATTCATTTCTAACTCTGCAACTTTATCTTGCATCAAAGAGTTATGATCTTTCTGACAGTTTAATTGAGCTAAAATGTCTTCCATATCCAATTCCAAGCGAGCATTTTCCTTCTCTAAAAACTGCAAAACAATATAAGATATTGAAAATTAAAAAAAAAAAAGATATCAATATTTGGATGCAAACCAGATTCAAAAATAGAGGACAAAAGTGTGATTTTAGAAGAAACATGTTGGAAAAATACTGGGAAACGAATTCTGGAACCAGTATCAACTATAATTAAGGAAGGAAAAAAAGGCAGGAGAGCAAACACTACCTCAGACCTTGTGACTAGATTCTTTCTTGTCTCATAAAAAGAATCTTGACTTTCCCGCAATTGTTTTTCCAAGTCATATTTGTCCCTCTCCCTCAACTTCTGTTGCCTATCAATTTCTGCAGTGAGATGGTCTACTTGAGTTTCAAGCTTCCGGCATAAACTTTCATAATCAAACTCTTCTTTAAGCTTTACCATATTTACAATTTTCATTGCCTGCAAAAACAGTTCATTAGGCTGCCTTATCATTAAAAGGATAATATCAAATAAAACAAGTGCAGTCTTTTCATCAACATTTATGGTACAAGCATTTAGCTATAAAGCAGGACAGATACACAAAGATACATAAATTCAGGCACATGTATGCACACAAACATGGTTGCACATATGTACATGGAGACACATTTAATAGCAATGTTGGCCATTTCTAAAATAAAGAATCCCACCTCAGCTGTCATAGACCCTAGATTTTTGTTTTCCTCAGGTTTAGTCATGCAGCATAAGCTTTGGTTGGCTCCAAAAAAGTAGGGAACTGATACCTACCCAACAACTAAGTAGCAGAAAAGCTCAATTTTTTTCACTTGTAGAATATTTCCACAGTTAATAGCTACTATAGGGGATTTTTCTCTCTGAAATCCTGCCATAGTTAATGAACAATCTTCTTAGTCAGCTCACATTAGCAGGTAAAACCCTTGGAAGCTATATCCTTCTACAATTCACTTAACGTATGACAATGACATACTCTAACTGTGATTAAGACCTAGTGCAACAACAACTTCCTCCAACTACAACAAGTTTATACAAGTTCTGTTGTATAAATCAATGCAGTGCTGCCTCCAATTTAAATTTAAAAGAAGAAAACGATATCCAGCAAAGCAAGCCTGCTCCAATTATTTACATGCTGAGCGGAAATCATCAAAACCAGGAAAATTCTAAGATTGAAAGATTCAGAATTTAGATCACAAATATTAAAGTATAAGGAACATCAAAATGCCATGGCAAAATAACAAAAGAAAGAGAAAGGGAAAGAGGTTTGTCAAGAATTAAACAGATAATATTGCATGTATTTGACAGGAGAATTCCTCAACTTTTATATTGCAATATTTTTCAAAGAAACTCACCCTCTGTCCAAACATTATTGTGCTAGTGGTCTCCGCATGATGTCGTGAAGATGGCCCAATTGTTATTATAAGTGAAGTCCTTGCAGAGCCTATACATTTGCAGATGAATCTTATAAGAATATTAGAAGATAAACCCAACAAGTATATTCAGATAAAATGACTAATACTGCATACAGATTGCGCTTAGTTAACCTAAATGTAAGTATCCTTTTGTTGTGCATATCGAGAGAAGTAAATTAGAATCTAGAGGAACATATCAAGGTATAAAAATAATATTTATATAAATATTATTGCAACCATTAAAATACTATAGAAAACCACAGAAACAGAGATATCATTGATAGAGTGTCCTAGGCCAAAAACTCCATGTTTTGACTTAGGTAGTACAAGGAACAAAAGGACAGACCATGAGTAAAGAGTTCCACACTAACCTCCAAAAGAATCACGAAGCAATCTTGTAAGTTTAGAATCCCTTGTAGGTATATGTGGACAGTTCTCAGCCAAGGCATTTATGCATTTTCCCAGGGAAGTGAGAGAGAGATTAATAAACTTAGCCTCTTCAAGCAAAAGGCCTTCACTGCCTACAAGATGCACAAATAGTTATGCAAGGTTTTGATGGATGATTTTGATAAAATAATGCTCGTAATTGTTTAACACTCAAAGAAACCAGAGATTTTCGAAACCAGTTATATAAAACTTCTAGTCTTGTAAGAAAACATACACAGATAGAGTACAAGACACTGTATTTAAAAAAAAAAAAAAAACCAAAAAAGTTAATGGCAAGATCTGTTTGAAGCATGCATTTAATCAACTAATTATAAATATCAACCATAAAGAGCATACCAGATTTGTCTAATCTTTCAGACCCTGCAAGATCCACAATCAGCAACTTGCTTTTCCTAACCACAGGTAAATTGCTTTTTGTTTTCTTGTCTTGAGAGCTAATATCATCTTCTGCTTTTTCAGGGACAGACCTCCGGATATAAACCTACCATATAAATGAATTCAGGCTCCTGTCTATACTTTTTCTTAGTCTATTTTTTCTCTCTTTGGGTTATTCACATTAAACATTGTAAAACTAGTCACTGCAAAATTAAAGGCAAGCATTAATAAAGAGAGTCTGAACTTCTGATGCACACCTACCATTAGAATTGCATGGCTACGTGAAGATTCTGTATTTAGCTTTGTATTAGCTGCATGACGATTAGCCTCACCAATTTGCAGCAGCTCTAGAAAATGATCTAGATCACGAACCTTCACTGTAACAGTACCAGGCAATGACACTTCCCCAGTCTTGGGATCCTCATTAATAGGGATATTTGTCTTTTCTGGTGCAAGCAAATCTTGTATAGATTCCATATACAACTGGATTAAAAAGATTAAAAATATTTAATCAAAAATAGTGATCATTCATCCGAAAAATTATATCAGTATAACTGGAGTGAACACATGAAATAATAGCTCAAAGGTTAGTCACCCATGAAAAAACCAACAACTAATCACTGCATGAACAATCTGGTAAAATATACAGTCTAGAGTTAACATTTGGTTTGGTTATAAGAAATATGGAAGTATGCATATCCATGTTTGACTACTAAATCAAAATGAGTGTCTGTGTGTGTGTCTCCATGATTGACTACTAAATGATAAGTGGAAACTAAAGGACTAATACAGATATAAGCTTTTGGTGCAAATGGCATTTTTCTGCAGTGTGGTCCTCTCATATTCCAGAAGAGAAGCATATTTTTCCACAAGCTTTGGCAGCATGCCCAACATAAAAGTGAACAAGTTATGGTAGGGTCCTTCATCACAATAGTTTTCGAATTTCCAAGTTTTTTTGTGAGATTACTTGCTATTAAGTTCACAAACTCTTTAATGCATCGTGAATTGTTTTCTAATGTAGATACCAATCAACCTGCACGCTCAATACACCAACTACATGCTGTTTGCTTTAACACAGGGCACTTGAATATATTGTCTTCAGTTGATGTAGCGATATTTTAGACAATGCCGACAGAAATTGACTTGGTGATTAATTTTAAGATTCTTAGCATTGGCATTTAAGAGCCAAATGGGTTCAAACGTTCTCTTTTCATCAGCTTAGTAAGCCATTTTTATTCACATTTTAGGGCTTTGACTTTGAAGCCTAGTAGCTGAGCAGGGTTCTGCCTTCTCTTAATTAGTGTTGTTTGCTACTTCTTTGCTATTGACAAATCTCAGTAGACCAGACCATGTTTCTCTCTATATTACTAGTATTAGTTTGTTCTCCTTCCACATAATTTCAATCTGGCTAAAATTCAACTCAACCTCAAAACAACAAAACCATACTATGCCTCTCAGGGAGATAAAGCATCAACAGAGAAATTGAACTCAAACTAATACACAGCTATATGTTGAGTAAGAAAACACATCTCAACAGTAAATTTAATCTAGAACCGCGAGACAAATGCCTATAAGCAAATAAACCCCAAGACACAAAAGAATGCAATCTGAATATTACCTGCAAATACGAGACTTCCACAGTGTCAGAAGCAATGGTTATGTTGGCCATTATGTCTTCTAGAGCTCTAACCATAATACCACGTTCAGATGCATCATCTTTACCAAGTCTGCCAAGTGTAAAAGTTTTTCCAGTGCCTGTTTGACCATAAGCCATAACCGTCCCATTATAACCACTCAATACACTCTGCAAAAACATGTCAAAATGAACCAGAAAGATTAAATATCAAATCACACTTAAAATCAAACAATCTCAGAAGGAGGCGGAATTGATGACTTCGAAACAACCAATAATAAACTGTAAATACATGCATATACATACATAATTAAAAGGATTAATTATTATGTCACATGTATGGAGCATTCAAGACTGAACATGCAATCGCTATCAGCCAACAGCACTGGTATCAAATTAAATCTGCAAGTTAGAAAGAACTCCACCACTTAATCATTTCTCACTCACCTCGACTACAGGTTTTGCTACCACTTCATAAACACGCTTTTGAGAGGCAGTTTCTGTAAAGACTTCATCAAATTTGTAAGATTCAGAACTCCAGTTGTTTTTTCGCAACTTTAACCGCTTCAGCTACATTGAACAAAAAAAAAAGATCAATATAACTTTCTGATAGATGCCCAACATTGGAAGTCTAGAATATATGCATACACAAGAACTGTAGAAGAATAGGACCCAACTTAATGACCATAAAATCATGAAACCATGCTATGAACCAGAAGTAAACAAGCTTTGATTTAGAACACCAAGAAAAAAGCCTTAAGAATTTGTTAATAAACCTATAAATTACCTCTGGCTGCAATTCAACACAGTCAGCAAAATCAGCATCTGAGAGAAGATCCTCAGCATTTCTTGGCCGAAGTCTGACAGCAACTCTCACCCTTCCAGGTTCTGTGAACCAACTTCAGAATCAAGGACATTTCAAAAAAGATACTTTAATCAAATGAAAATTAGTAATCAGAAAAGGTAGCAGGTTTCTCTTCTTCAAAAAAAGCAAGGAAAAAACTTCCTCTCTCCTTAAAATTAAACAAAATTCCTAACAGCGAGCAAAATCGTTATGTCCAAGACAAATGTTAATAGTCCAATTTCACATTTTAGCCATGATACTGCTCGAAAACATCCAAGTTCACTCCCAAAGTTCACGGTTTTAGCCAGGTTTGATTCCATCATTTGTTTATTCCCAAAGTACAAAAAAAGTTCCGACATTTTCATATACCCAACTAAGCTCTCTCATTTCCTTTTATTTTTCTTTTTGGAACATATGAAGAAGGCTACAAGGGAAGGGAAAATTCAAACGTTATACAGTACCCTAACCGCTAAGCCAGGCAGAGTTATTGCAACTAAAGTTTGCTTAAAAATAAAAATGGAATAAAGAAATAGCCCAAGTATTTCTTGCCCCTGCTTTCTGATTTGACAATGAAACAAGGCTTAAAAGAGAAATTTTGAGATCAAACAAGCATAACAGCAACAAATTAACAAAGGGTCATTATTATCCTTCCATTAAAGTCAAAATGAAACTCAATATTAAACTCTTTTAAAGTAATCCAAAAACAAACCTTCATTCAGAAGCAGTAAAATAGCACCAAAAAAAAAAAACTGAAACTTTATATACAAAAAACGAAGAAGAAAAAGAAAGAGAAAGAGGGGGAAGAAACCATTGTCATCTTCAAAGTCCCTAGAGTGAGAACGAGAAGTTGGAGTAACTGAACGTCTAGAAGAAGCAGAAGGAGGCTTAGCCTCCTTTGAACGAAGAAGAGACTGTTGCCCATTATTTAAACTTCTCGTTAATAAATTCCCAGCATGGCTTAGACCTTGTGGCTGTTGGGCACTTCTTTGCCTTTCAGCCCTTTGTGCTGGTCTCAAACCAGAACTTGTTGTAGCCATTGTCAGAGTGAAAAAAAGAAGAAGAAAGTCCCAAACTGGGTTTGGCTAAAAAAAAGTTGGTTTTTAAAGAAAGTGAGCAAATGGGTACTTGGAAAGAACAAAACAAACCCCAAGAAAAACAAGAAGAGATGGTTTTCTCTTTCTTTCTTTCTTCGGGACAAGTCCTTGGTAGGGAAGCAGTTGAGGCCGGCACGATAGAAGAGAAAGAAAGAAAAAAGAAAAGAAAAGAAAGGGAAATGGGGGTTCCCGCGTTGTTGGGTTGAGTTGGGGAGGTGGCTAGTTTGTTCTGTTGGTTGTGACAATGTCTATGGAATAGGGGCCGGCAGCAGCACAGCAGATTCATACGGCTTTAACGAAAATCTTCTTTCTTCCAAAGCAGTGTGTGGGTGTGTCACCATTGCTGTTTCTTTTTGAATTTCAAAAAGTTCTCTTTTTGAGACTTGATTGCTGCCTTTCTGCGCCTAAACAATAAAAAGGAGTTAGCCTTTTTTATTGCTTTTTTTTTCTTTTTTAATTTAAGCAATTACCATAGAGTTGTCATTAGTAGCAATATATCTTACTTTCCAAAAAAAGGGAATAATTTTACTTTTTTTTAATTGAAAAATGAGTACATTTTTATCAAAATAACGTTTCATTCTAACAAAAAAAAAAGGAATTTAATTGATTTGAATAAGAAATTAGCACTATACTTAGTACCTAATAAAATGTATAAGTGTCTTAAAGTTTGTGCAAGTTAAAAAGGACAAACAACATTGAAAGGACATACTAACTTTGTGTGTGTGTGTGTGTGTTTGACAACTATTTCATACACAAAAAGACAAAGGAAATTTAAAATTAATTAATTACATATTAGTATTAAAAATATTATTTAAATTTCGGTTTGATATTTGAAGTTTAAATATTATAATTAAGCACTAAAATTTTATTTAAATCAAACCATTTACCTTGTTAATCAAATGGTTGAGTGATCAAAAAACAACCGATAAAAATACATCAGGTGTCTCAATTTATTTAGTTTTGAAGCTAAAATATAAAATAAATTTGGAAAACTAATAAAAATACAAAATAAATCTTTTTTTTAATTTTTAGTTTTGGAATTTCAATAATTTAAAAAATCAAAACTGAAAAAATAACAAAAAAACTATTTCGAAAATTTTTTTGGAAACTAAAAAATGAAAAAATTCCAAAAGTTAAAAAAAAAGAAAAATTAAAAAAAAAAAAGGGGAGAGAGAGTGGGGAAGGAAGGGCCACTCATCCATCAATTTGGTATGCCTCAGACCTATTGATGGCGCCGATGGACCTTTCCCCTTTCCTTTTTGTCTCTCCTCTTTTCCTCTGTTACCTTTCTCTTCCATATTTTTCTTTTTTTAATTTTAAAAATAAAAGAATTTGAAAATAAAAATAAAAAATGGCATGTTAAAACATGTGAAGCATTTTTAGTGGTTGTGTTTATTACATTTACCTATTTGACTGACGGTATTGCCAAAGGTGCAAATTATTTAATCCAAATAAAGTTCAAATACTTAATTGAAAATTTTTAAATTTTAAATATCAAATTGAGAATTTCGTTAATGTTTGGATACCAAATGATAAATTAATATATTTGAAAATGAGGCCTTTCTTTATTTTGATCTTTTTAGAAAAGTATCCCTATTTTTCTATCATTCTCTCTTCTTAGTATTTCAAACAAAAAATAAATAATTTTTATTGATGACATTAATCATGAAGTTTATATGCAATTTTTCATTTATATATATATATATATATATGTGAAAAGATAATTTTTTTTAAAAAATAATTTTAATATTTTTATAAAAAATCATATCATAAATAAAAAGGTCCTTGAATTTAACTGTAGAAGTTTAATATTATTATCAATTGTTTTTAAATCAATTTTCAATCAAAAATGTAGAGCTTAAATTGATTAAAATTTAAGTGAAGAGATTGAAATCATAAAATTGAGATAGTATAAGAATTTACGCGGTGATCTAATTATGTTTGTCAGCTCTTTTATTATTCTTTTATTTATCACTTTTTAATATACTCATCACTTATTTATAATATGTGTTTGATTCAATTATTAATTGTGGATCTCACACATTTAAATGACTGATAAAAATATATTAAAATTAATATAAAAAAAAAGAGAATCAAAGAGAGGAGCCAACCCAACATTTACAGCCAAATGGACAATTTTATTCAAAGATATGGTCGCCTCAATCAATAATTTAAGTGCTGGCATTGATTGAATACATAAATGTAGGGAGAAAAGATTGAATGAAATTAATCAAAAGCAAGGCTATAAGAGAAGATTCATTCTTCATTATTATATATTTGACAGTTTTGATGACTTCTTCAATCTCCATGGCCAGATGATAGGGCAGACCCCAATAATCAATGTGACCCACATTACTAATAGTAGCTTGTTTTGTCATTTTCTATTTAATTTATATTTTATATATATATATATATGTATGTATATATATATGTATGTATAATTGACCCTTTTAAGTTGAACTTGGTGTTTCACCCTTCACCTCCACAATTAACATTCCAAAATATGCTTATCTCTTTTACTCTTGCTGCAACATTTGTTTTTTTCTATTAAAAATAATCTTCTACATTTTGACAACTTCATTGGAAATAACAGTTTTATATTTGTTTCTATTCTGTAAAATAATAATTAAAAAAAAATACTACGTTAATCAAAATCAAACGTTTACGCATAAAAATTTTTATTTGGTTTTGTATACAAATGAATTTAGCATCTAATGTAAATATCTTGATTTTTGCTTGCAAAAGAAAATTTGATAAATTCAGAAACTATAGAAAATGTAGAGATACAATACAAAGTTAACCACAAAATAAAAGACACAAATGCAAAGTATACATAGAGAAATAACTTAATTTGGTCTGTTAAAGAGGAGTATGAACCATAATTAACTCTATTTTCCACCAAATAAACAATTATATTATGTGGAGAGAATTTTACAAAGAAGTTTAAGGAAAGAATGTTCAATTAAAAAGATTAGGTATGGTTGAGAAGGATTGATGTTTGCTGGTTGTTCAAATGTTAGGATAAGAAGTGAGGAAAGGGTATTATTTGATAGACATTATATCTATCTATCTATCTCTCTCTCTTTGCTTAAATTATCAGACATGAAAAAATTAGTGAAAAGTGGACCATTATTGAGTTTGTTTCTTCTTTTCCTTTTCCTATATTATCTTCCTTCCAAGGTATTGTAAATGCTATACACAATAAAGATACAACTAAATTCTTTTGTCCACAAATATATATATATATATATATATATATATGTATATGTATGTGTGTCATGTTCGCATCAATGATAATATTTTTAAATATTAAATAACAAAAATGTTGCTTATAATGTTTAGATTTTAGATCACTCATTCAATTGAAAAAAAAAAAATGACTTTTTAGAACAAACCCATATCATTTAAAATTAAGTTAAAATTTAGCATAAGTTTTTTTAAAAAAAATTAAATTATTTAAAAATATTTAAATAAATATTTATTTTTGTATTACGTTTAACCAAGTTTTTATATTTTTATTTTAAATTAAATAAGTTATTATATTACACATTAATATCATGTCAACGTCACGTTGACATGATATTAATGTGAAAAGTAAAAATATCACATGATCATGTCATATTAATATATAAGGTCATTATCGATTATGACATGTTATCATATTACGTTAGTATCACATGACATGAAAAAATAACAAATGGTCATAAGAACCTATTTGATTTAAAATTAAAATATAAGACTTGATTGAATATAATAAAAAAATAAAAATATATTTTAATTATTTTAAATAATAGGATAGCTTTTTAATTTTTGATATTATATCAAATTTATCCTATATATTCATGAAAGTCCAAACTTTAAACTTAAGTTAAATAGTCTTTCGATATACAAAATTATACAAATTAGGATAATTGTTATTTTTAATAAAAATTTCAATATAAAGGTATTCCTAAGGAGATATATAACACAGAATTCCTAATAACCATTTTTTTTTCCATCTCTTTGGTAAATTTTATTGCTTTTATTGTTCATCTATCATTTTAATTTGAATTACAAATTTAAGAGAAAATTATTTCGCATCGTCTATTTTAAAATTTAAATACGACGATTTGAAGATAAACTTTTCAAATCTAAAAGGCTAAGCGTCTACGTGAGACACATTTTCATATACTAATGTAGCATTAAATTGATAAACCGGCTTCGAGCCACCAACACGGAATACATTTTCAACGTAATCCATGTAGGACAAGAAGTAGGCAACAAGACAAATAAATACTTGGTTTTACCATAAACTAAAATGGTGACTCATTATTCCTCTTTTAGGCCCCAACTGTCAAGCTCATAAGCTCTGTTGCTTTGCCTTCTCATGAACAAACCCATGTGTCACTCTGAACCCACTATGCATTTTGTCTAATTTTGAACCCACCGTCACCTCTTCGTCCAATGGTACCACGTACTATATGTTTTCTCCCACTAAAAAAATTGGGAAAAAATGACTAGATTAACCAATAGGTTAATTTTTGAGGATAAATATTTAATTTAAATTTGATTAATAATAAGTGAAAACATCTTATTATATTCACTTGTTTAACATATTTCATTTATTAATTAATATAAAATTTATTTAATCACTCAAAGAATTATCACAAGTAAAAATAGCGTGTTTAACATTAATGTGTGACTTATATACATATATATGACAAAGATATCATACTTTGATACTTTCACATGTAAAGATAATAGACTTATCACGTGTAAAGATAACATATGTATCATATGACTTAGACATACTATCTTAGGCAAGATAATTCTATCACATGGGAGTTAATAAACCAAGAAAATGCTTATTCTCTAACATCATGTTGAATTTAGAACGAGCATCTAATTTAAAATTAATTAATAATAAATAGATTTATTTATTTATTTTTATATGTTAATATGTTAAAGATATCCCAATCTAAAAATAATAAAGGAAAAGTGTATGTAAATAAAGACTTCAAATATAAATTACAGTAATTTATCTTCAAAAAAAATTAATATATATAATATGTCATGATAGTAGCATTACCCATAGAATAACATAAACAAGCAAAGTATATTCTTTATTTATTCTTAACAGCATTTTTGTTGGCTTGTTGTTACAATTCTAGAAGAAAATTAGGAAATGTATAGTATTAAAGAAGTGCCCTTTGTGACCATGTCAGCCAGGCAGACAATCAGATGTTTGAGTTTTCTTCGTGACATGATCCAAAAACAAAGACTCTGTCAGCTGAGATGAGTTGGATATTGTCAGTGCAAGAATCTAAACATGGCTAGGCTTTGCTCTGCCTTCCTGTCTGCTTTTGTTGGCATTCATTTGGCCGGCAAAATAATACAAAGTCTCCTTACCATATGCAAGCTGGAATGAAAACTACTTTATTTCTTTTTCTCCTGCCAAGATTTCCAAGCCCTTTTTATGAGATTCAGCAAACTAAAAGTTGTATGAACAGTTAAGGATAAGCTTGACCAATGTGCATGCAATGTGAATGTACTAATAGTATAACTTTCCCCTTTAGATTTTGTTAAGTGTTGACTCTAAGGGGGTTTATGTACCAAAGTCTTGTTATGTCATGATGAATGCAAGTGTCACAAGATTGGGCCTCAATTTCAGGGACAAAACCTGTTAGACTAAAAATTTATACAGGCTCAAACATTGTATAGTATAAGTCAGAATTCACCACACATTTGTGCAATCAAACCAGAGCCTGGTTTAGTTTCATG
>NW_018397268.1:3573761-3574363 GCF_002168275.2 Theobroma umbraticum | reverse complement strand
CTTTGAGGAAATTTTTAGTAAGTTTGTGCAAGCATATTAACAAGTTATACCATGCTATTCAATTTCATAATTATATATATATATATATATATAACATTGTAACATTATCTCTGCACCAAAGAGGATGAAACTTGAGGAATTAGAAATAAAGACTTGATCTTTTTAACTTAGTATTAAGATATCAACAAAGCTTTTTCATCTTCATCTGTGAATGGTTTAATACCCATCCCAAGCTCTTAGACATGTACAAGCAACTTATTTTTGCCTTTTATCCCTCTTCACTCTTTTGGGGAATCGTTCTTGGGGCTCTACAATTTAATACAAAATTAGACTAAGTATTTTCCAAAAAAACAGACTCAATAGTCAAGAAAGTAAAAAGATAAAGCTACCTAGATTGGATCTAATACATTTGGTTTCTAAAAATCACAAATTTAGACCATATTTAACATTTATAAATACATGTCATACTTTGACATTAAGGTAATCACATATGGCATCAAGTACAAAATGAATTTCATGCTCATGCGGTTCTCCACGTGGGGTGATGGAAGTATTAGAATGTGCAATGCCAGCTACAGGTCTCCCCAACCATGGCAGCATGA
>NW_018397268.1:3495421-3573751 GCF_002168275.2 Theobroma umbraticum | reverse complement strand
TCCATCCTTAGTTTTAGGAACAAACAAGCCCATTCCTTCTGGAGAACAGTAATCAGGGAGAACAATATGTGCACCGCTGCTGGGACATATCATTGGTTGTGCATCTTTGTCAGCCATTTACCTTACAGAGTCACAAAATGGTCCAGCCACATTCACAAGAAGTTTTGCTTGTGTCAAACTCTTGGCCTATTATATAATAATGAGCCAAAAGATCAAACAAATGATTACTTAAGCTACCTAATTACACTAGTTTCAAAATGCATCAATAAGCTTAATTTTGAAGCAAGAAAATGGTGAAGCAAGTGTCTTGTTGCAAAACACGTTTTGGTGCTCATGTGTAAACCAGTTTCCCTAAAAATGAACAACAAAAAGCTCCTCTTTTCTTAATCTTAATAACATTACAAAAATAACTTAACAATGCTTTAACCTCAAAGTACATGAGATATACCAAAAAGAACATATATGTGTGCGTATGTGTTTGTGTTTGTGTGTGTGTGTGTGTGTGTGTGCGTAGAATATCAACTTATTTGGCGTAAAGCTTGATAATAAATGGCCTAAAACAGGAAAAACACTTATTATTCCAACCACAGAGCATCATTATCTATGTGAAAGAAAAGGCCAACTGGTCAAGTAAGAGAAGAACCATAATTGTTTTTCACTTACACCCTTACCAATAAATTACCTAAAAGGTTATTAAAGTATTTCTTTGATCCTATAGTCCTTTGAGTTTTTTCTCCATTGCAAACTTGAGGTATTTCATAGAGAGGAAAAGAACAGAAAAGAGAATAATCAAGACAGAAGAGTATTTCAAGAAGAGTAAAAGAACAGAATAATAGAATAAGCAGGAAAGAATATGCTTGCTTTACCTGAGAGATTGTCACGAATTCTTGCACCAATTATCTGCTCAGTAGCTTCATCCTTAAGAAAGGATACAACTTCTGCATGGTTAAGCACTGCTGCTCCAGCTGCAATGTGCAGCAGTGTCAAACTCTTGGCCTGTTATATAATAATGAGCAAAAATATATCACAAAGCTTTTTCATCTTCATCGGTAAATGGTTCAATATATAAATAGTTCTTCCCATCCCAAGCTCTTCGACATGTACAAGAAACTGATTAAAAATAAGCAACTTATTTTTTCCTTGTATCCCTCTTCACTCTTTTGGGGAAACGTTCTTGAGGCTCTAGAAGAACTTCGGAGAGCATCTTTGACCAAAGCTTTGCAAATTGTTTGTGGAAACTTTCTTGAAACCAGTCACGAATTTCTAAATGCAATTCCCCGGAATTTTCCTCCCATGTCTGTCTTAACTGAGCACAACTGTTGATTGACCGGCCCTTTAACTTATGTAAAAGATTTCCAACTCGTCTTTGACCATATGATTCTGGCTTTAAAATGATATCAGGAGAGGCTGACATGAATTGCTTAACAGACCTTAAGCATGGTAATACTTGGCCTTCAAGCAAAGCAAATGCAAATACTGTCACACGATGTGTGTCATTACTGATCCGCAAACTATGCAATGGAAGTTGCCATAGGTGAGGCCCAAAAGTGGGTACTACCCAACAATATACTTCGTCTGTTTGAGGATCATAATAAGGTTTAGGATCAATCAGAGGAGCAGAAAAAGTGCAATACGATTTGGCATAATTAACAAGCCACTCTGATTTCACACTAGTCACCCCGTGCACATATGGCCGTTTTGTATGTAAAAGTTCACTGTACACCAAGAACTCAGGAGCAGAATTTGAAAGAGATGAAGAACGATGGAGAAAGACAGTTTCTTTGACCAAGCATGCTTGATACCGAGCTGTATTTACCTTTCTATCCCTTTCAGATGACCTTGAAACTCCTCTAATGCGTTTGGCAACCCTATCAGCCCACCCAGCACAGATAGCTTGGCCTAAGAGTTCTTCCTCATTCAGTAAAAGTGGGTTCTTACTGGAGGAGATCCTCCAAGAGAGTTCTATATCTTCCATAGTTCCATGAGTCCATAAAAAATCCTGTTCAACATCATGATGAACATTTTGATTAAAAACCAACTGAAGAAGTTGCTTCCTTAGCTTGGACATTTCTTCCATGGTTTTCAGATGTAATCCGTTTTCATCGCAGAATTCTACTTGGCTTTTGGAAAGCTCAAAACACTGTAATGCATAAGCCACAGTCAGAGTATCACTGCTAGGATTAGAAAATTTGGCACGTGACATTCTGGCCATTTCTCTTAGTTTCTTTTTCTGTGATTTTTCCTTTTTCTTCAAAACTTTCTCACTATCTAAGGGACCAGATCCATCATTCTGCTTCGACTCATCAGTTTGACTGTAGCTTCCTTCATATCCCATAACAAATGGATTTGTCAAGCTCAAAACTGCAGCTGCTGCAACTGCATACGCAAGAACCAGATTTGCTTGAGCATAGCTTTTCACCCTTCTCATAATCTGGATAACAGTAAGGAGCATCCTTGAGTGGCGAGGACTCATAGGATAATGAGCCATGGCTTTCCCCAGAGATGTCAACCTTCCATTCCTATCAAGCGCTTCAAGGGCTTTCAGGCAACGGTCTGCTTCAACCAGGGCAGTGGGCCCTGGAGAAGTTGGGAATGGGAAATTTGCAACCTGCAAAAACGCAGAAAACAAAACATAAATATTCATTGCTGAACAACTTCAATTTTCACAGAACAAGAGGTTAATGTAGATCAAGTAGATTAGTCCCTTAAAACCTAAAACTTTAAGGAACCTTATGAGAAAGCCCATTAACAGATCAAGCATTATACTCATAGTGCAAATGAACACTACTAACTACAAGTGAACCAAGTGATAAAATATTTGACTCTGTAAAGGCAGAATTATACATGCTGCATGTCCTAAAGGAGCAATATTAAAACGCAAAAAATGAACATTTGTCTCCTAACAAAATTCAGATAATTTAGTAGAATTAATGATGATCCCTACCATAATTATGCATCAGCAGGAGCTTATGGGAAAAAAATGTTATTAAACAAATATGTGTGTGTGCGTGTGTGTCATTGGATCCAAAAAATTAACTCAACATAAATTATCTAATATAGACACCATATAGACCTCAATATGAAACTTTATAAAGAGAAAAAGACAAACAACGAAATACACGCAATGCTCACCTTATCAATGCTTGTGGATTTCATAAGAAGAACAACAACATTAAAGACAAAAACAAAATACATGCAAAGCTCACCTTATCAATGCCCATGGATTTCATAAGAAGAACAACACCATCAACAGGTATTTTAGATATTTCAGCGCAAGAGAAATCAGGAAATATGTTATTAAAGACTGCAGATGAATAGAGACGATAGCAATGGCCAGGCCCAGTTCTTCCAGCTCTTCCTGCTCGCTGAGCGGCAGATGCTTTACTTATCCATTGAACCTCATAGGTTTCCATACCATTGGTAGGATTATAGTTCTTGACCTTTTCTCTCCCAGTGTCAACCACATACTTTATTCCTGGGATGGTTAAAGAGGTTTCAGCCACATTGGTAGCAACAACAACAAGCCGCTCTCCATCCTTAACCTCTTCAAATACACGAAGCTGTGCTGCGGCAGGTAGCATGGCATAAAGAGGCAGAACTCGTAGTATACCAGCATTGAGACTTCTATTACCTTCTCTAATTTTTTCAACGGGTGCAGGGGGTTGCTCTAAGCTGTTCTCTGGATTAATAGAGACAGTCTCTCCTCCCTCAGGATTAGCATCCAAACCATTTTTCCCAGCCAAAGCATCAAAAGCAGCCTTAAGAGAAGCAAGGCTTCCATTCCCTCCAAACACATCAACCAAGTTGTCGACATTATCCATGGATTTTTGTTCTAATGTGTTCCTTTCCTCACCGAAAATTTCCAGCTCACTCTCCATCTCTGAATCATAAGAAGCATCGGAATCATCCTCCTCATAATCATCCTGATCTTCATCGTACGAGCTAAACCTGTCAGTCTGCTGGTGGGTTGAGTCTCTGTGAATCTCAAATGCTTCACTGATATCCTTCATATTAATGCCCTCAACCAAATTGATTTGAGAGGGAGCACTGATGTCAGTACTTTTGTCCCCTTCAGAAATACTACTGATCACATCCCTAGAAGCCTTACGTAACTTTCGGCACAAGTATTCCACTTCTCTCTGTCCAGTGACAAAAACAAGTATGCCACCTTGTGGCAGCCTCTTATGAATTGACATGACCTTTTTGAAGGCTTGACCAATGTAATCCACAAGCTCTGTTCTCTTTGAGAAATGTATCGTCACCGGATATTGTCTAGTTGGAACTTCAATAACAGGAGGAGGAACATGAAATAACTTTCTCCCAGAAATGAAGTCTTCCACTCGCAGTGTAGCACTCATCAAAACAAGATTTAACGGAAGTATCAAGTTTTCAGGGCTTACACTTTGTCCTGAAAGCACCATACGCTGTTGCTTCTCATACAAATCCTGCCATCAACCACGAAAGAATACAGTAAGGGGGTGACTATAGAAGAAAATAAATTAAGTTTATTGCCCCAATGTAGAACAAAAAATCTTTCAAGTTTCACCTGACGAAGTCGAATTACACGAGAAAGCATTCCAATAAGTATGTCTGTGTTCAAGCTCCTCTCATGAGCCTCGTCCAGAATTATGGTGGAGTAGCGCTTTAGTAGAACATCATTCTGCACCACAAATTGTGCAGCTATAAGAAGAATATAAAGATGAAGCTGCTAAAGAAAGAATGAAAGTTATTTTATATTTCATGCATAGTCATCGGCGTTATCACAGATAAGATATATATAACAACAGTAAGTGGAAGTAAAACCTGAACTTCTCGAAGTAAAATTCCATCAGTCATAAACTTGATAGAGCACCTGTCCCCTATCTTCTTGTCATGCCTAACTTGAAACCCAACTTCTTTACCTAGATGAAGACCAAGTTCAAAAGCAACTCGCTTAGCAGTAGCAAGGACTGCTACACGACGGGGTTGAGTAACACCAATGATACCGCTTCGAAGGGTAGAGTGGCTTGAACCAAAGCCGGCTTCATAAAGAAACTAAAATATTGGAACAAAAATGGGAAAAAAAAACAGAATTATTGAACAGAAAAATTAGTTTTTAGATCCCAGTAAGTAGACACAATCATGCATCAAACAGCCATACCTGAGGAACTTGTGTGGTTTTACCACATCCAGTCTCTCCACAAATAATAACAGTAGAATTTTCATTTATAGCTTCCATTATTTCCTGTTCCATCATGACTATTGGAAGATCCTTCCTTTTGTTTTCAACCTCATCTGGCCTAGATACATGCACTACGGTTGGGGCAGAAAGAAGTCCCTGCAAAGAACAAAGCTAAACATGACAAGTCACATTGAAATGAATGTTTGGGCTCTTATTTCATTAACGTAACTCATGTCAAACCACCATCTCAAATAAGGCAATAACATAGCAGATAAACATGAAAGAAAATATGATGAAATTAAGCATGGAATTTCAATTAAAATTAAACTTGAAATTTCTATTTCATTGTTTCTTTTACACTTTTATTCAGCTTATGTACAACAAATTAACTTTTGTAAGTCAAGATACATCTTGCAAATACTCTCAATTTTTTCATCACATCTTAAAAAAGTGTTTCTAACTTATGACTTATATAGCAAGTAGCAACACAGGGCACAAAGCTTTATAAAAATCAAATCATATAAGAATAATACCTAACTAAAATATTATGTATATACAATGTCCCTTTAAGTGCAATTTTTTCTTCAAATGATACATAAAACATTCAAAACTCCAACTTACCTTTGACATAGAGCTTTCTCTCCCATCATCAGTGGACAACTTAGCAATGGAGTTTTTAATATCTTCTTCAAAAGGTGTGCTGTTTTCCTCAAGGGAAACGCCCTTAGTTGGTAAGGTATCAACAGAACTGCAGCTTGGGTCTAGGTCCTTACCAAAAACTAGCTCCTGACAAGAAGCCAAAGGACCAAATGCATTTCTTGCAACTTCTCTTTCTATTATTAATGGCTGCCCAACGTGATTTTTGCCAATATCCTGCCTTGAGTTGATTTCCTCCAACTCAGGTTCAGGCTCAGGTTCAGAAGAAGATGATGAATTATCGCCCACTCTCCCCTTAGGAGATTTGTCAACATATGGAGGTTCTAAACCTGCTTTCGAGAACTGAACAACTCTCCTACGTTTTTCCCGCATTGTTTCAGCCTACTTGAAGCAAATTAATATAAGGCATACTAATCATGCTTTGATTTAAATTTGGCAAAGACTCAATGATACAAACCAGACCAATAGTTTTTGAAGACTGCAGTAAAGTATATGCATCTTCCGAAATCTTGTATTTCCTGAAAATGTAAATGTTATAATATTTGTCAAACATTCAATAAGTTTCCTCAATGAATGACAAACAAAGTAGGATACACTATTTAGAAATAGAAAGGAATAGTACTCCAAGGTCTCAATGCTCTTTGATAACAAAAGCGCCTTCTCTTTCTCCTCCTGCACCAACAAAATAGAAGTCATCTCTCTATCACATACACACACATAAAAAAAAAAGGCAAACCAAGTAGGGTATCAATTATCAAGAAAGGGCGAGTACCTCCAACTTCTTCAACTTTCTTATTTGAGATTTACTCAATTTGGGGGGTTGTTTCTCTTTGGCCTTTTCAAGCTCCTGTCGGCATAATTATTTGACAATAAGCTTTTATTTAATATGATCGAAACAAGAATCAAGGGCTAATCAAATCATGGATGATACCTGGTTATTCCCTTGCCTTTTCTTGCTTCCTTTTGTAGACAACATTAAAGCATTACTATCATTGCCTTCCAAACTACAAATAGGCAAACAGGATTCTCTTAATGTCAATCAGATATTAAGAAATTGAAAGCAGTAAAAAAATAAATTTGAACTATCCAAATTAAATATTTCAACATAAACCTCAACAAAACTTTACACTAATAAATATATTTAAACATAAAAACTCCTTGTCAAAGAAAAAAAAAACTTGTTTCTTATAATTTTGCAGCAAACAAACTGAGTAAAAAATTGAACTGTTCATATACCTCCATGAATCTTGTCTGGTCATTAACTCTACAGGCAGCTCAGATAAGCCTGAAAAAAAAAAGGTAAGATCCATTCAGTTTTGGAAATTATATCAAATTCCTCCCATTCAATTTTCTATCTCCATTTTCTAATGTTGATAAATTTGATTATTAGTCCAAACCAAAAAACAATAAAAAAAGTTTTCTCGAAATGGAGAAGAAGGAAAGATATTAAGCAAAGTATTTTGTGATAATTTGCTTCAACAAAAAAAAAAAAAAAAACTAATTCATCGTTTAATCAAACTAGTCAATGAAATGTAGCGCTTAGGCTCAACATTAGAAATATAAAACTAAAGAATAAACTCAAAAATAGATTGAAATAGCTGTAATAGGATTGTGTTAATGAAGTCTCTTTAAATCAAAACAAAATCTAAGTGTTCGGTACCCTCAAGAGGGTAAACAACAGCACGAAACATGTATATGAACACTACAATTTTATTCTGTTTGCAGCAAATTTATAGGAAACAAGGTTTATTTTTTTCTTTAGCAAGGAGTTTTTATGTTTAAATATGTTTATTAGGGTAAATTATGTTGTTTATTTATGTGGCAAATGATAAAAATGAGACTGCTTCAATTGCACTCTACTACTCCACGGTATAGAATGATGAAACAGAAAACCATATTATTCGAAAATTCGATTTTCCTAATGCGGAAAAACTAGTAACCCTTCAAGTTAATTGATGGATTCACCACACGTTTTAGTTCAAGAATGTATTCCTTCTGCATATTTCCAATAGAATAACTACAAATTCATAAATTTAACGAATAAGCTAGAGTTCATCTCCGCAAACTATATAAAACTTGGTTGTTATAAATCACTAAAAAAACTCAGAAAAAAAAAACTGAGCTTTGAATTGAAATAGAGCAGCTATTATTAGATTCAACTCCTAAAAATTTGAACTCGAGCGTCTCGGCTTTCATTTTTCCAAACCCCAGTTGAAGCTCTGAGCTTCATTTTCCACCATTTTATTTGGCAAACAAACGATGCAAATCAAGTCTAAATTGCACCTAAAACTCAAAACTGCTGCCTATAAAAAAGGTAAAAGTTAGGAAGTGAGTAAAAGGGAAGAGGAAGACGTACGGGAGTTGGCCATGGAGCTTTCGTTGACTTCATCTGGATCGAGCCAAACTTTTCCTTTTCCACACTTTAGACCGCTCGCAGAGAGCCGTTTCCGGAGCTTAAGGTTTCGCGAAACCATCTCTCCCTCCCTGTTCCTCTCTCTTTTACGTTTAAGAAAGAAGCGAGAGCGGCTACTTAGCCTAATTTATACGACTGGGTTTGGACCGGGCTCGGGGTTTGGGTTTTAACATTGGCTGTGATGGGTTTGAATACGTGCCCTGGTTAATGTTTATGGGCCCTGAGAACCCAAATGATAGCTGAAACCAAGAAGGGTTAAATTAGGCTTTGAGAAGTCCCAAATTTAAAAACCCAAAGGAAATGATTTTGCTATTCTTATAAAAGAGTTGGGTTGGGGAGAATGAATAAGAAACTATACAGCCCAAAAAAAGTAGAATAGGCAACTGTTTAGCTTTTGGATCTTAACATTTCTTACTTTTTGCAAAAAATAAAAATAAAAATTTTATGAATTTAAAATTATAGCACACAAAATGTAGAAAATACGATCCCCTCAGAGTGAATTGAAAAAAATTGAAACTTAAAAATTATTATAATCAAATAAAAAAATTAAAATCATTTTGATTCAATCGATTTTTTTTTTCAATTCAAAATAATTTTTTTTATTGACAATTCAATACTAGTTTGGAATTTTTAAAATTATTGATTTCCAACTTATTCAGTTATTATATTTGAAAAAAAAATTAACATATGATGTCCTAAATTTCAGATCAAGCCGTACGTTTGCATATATTGCAACTTAAAGAAGCATTGAAAGTAAATTCTCATGTCGGCCAATCAAAATCAACTGTTAATTTGGTAAGCATGACCCTACTCATGTGGACGTGGTGCTTCAAAATTAGTCTTCATATTTCCCCTTAATCCAAATAAGAAAAATGAGGGATATGAATAGGTTACAAATTAAGTTTTGTATTAGATGTTGATCCATCTTGCTTTACCAATTAATCATGGGCACCTAACTGTGCTTATCTTTAACATTAATCATATGGAGCCCTGCCCATTGCAAACTTCTTTTGCATGGCCGCATCCACATGATAATTTAACAGTTTCTATCCAATCATTTTTCCAAATTAATTCATACAATCAAGTTCAAGGGTTAAAACAAGGTTTTAATATAATTAAGCTTGAATAAATAAGTAATTTGTAAATATTATACATAGACTATTTAAAACAAGATTTTAATATTTTAAATAACTCTCCTACTATTTTATTCAAAATGATAACCTTCAAAGTCATTTCAAAAAATCTCTATTAAGATCTTTCTAGTGAACTAGGACCCGTTCAACTCACCATGATCTTCAGTTACTCAGTAAGCCATGATATACCAAAAACACATCTCTATTAAGACCTTTTTTAGAAACCATTATATTAGAGAACTACCTAAATCAGTGACAAGGTTACAGAATTTGCAAACACAGGATCTCAGTTGATGCATAGAACTCGAGAAATTGTCAAGAGAAATTAAAAAAGTGTGAGCCTTAGGCATGTTGAAATTGACAGTAGTGAATATTCATGAAAAAAAGGGAATATAGAGACTGCTTTACCCCTTTAAAATTAGACTGCTATGTATCTTATATCACTTATGGAATATGTACACGTTGTATACGCACATGTGAAGTACATTAGACTAATTCCTAAATTAACATAGATGTCAGCAAGTTGTGATTGAGAACGAATATGAAAAATATGAAGAAAACGCATGCAGACAGGATCTCAAGCAAAATGCAGATAGTGAGAACATTATCCTGTGATGTGAACATTCATTTAAATGTCAATAATCACAGTCCAGAGCATGTCAAACCAACTCCTTAATGCTCTATGGTAGTTACTCAAAAATACATTTCTATAACCTTGTGCAAATTTTCATCACAAAATGCAATTGCTTCTGCCCTGATGTTCCTTTTCTTTAAACCAGATCCATTACAATCATTTGATTTCCATGAAGCAGTTTGGTAATGTAGCATGTATTAGAGCTCCATATGTACAAAACAACTCCACATCTATATAAATAATTTTACCTCACAGAAGTAGTAATTCAAGAATTATGCCCTTTTCCATAGAAGAAGATGCGGCCTGCCTGCAATAGTCATCCAACACAATGAGAAATCATGATGTCCAACTCATAGGCCCATAAACCATTGCCATGAAGGGGCCAGTTCCCATGCTCTCAAGAAATCAGTGACTCCATGGACATGTAACATCTGGTTGAAGGCCTTTCCATGGAGACCAAAGAAAATGCAGATGCCGCCACTGAAGCAGTGACTTCGCTAACTCTTCCAACCCATTGCATGAAGGTCACTCTGTTTTAGCTCGACATGCCTCCCTATCCTGAATGTCAAAACACATTACCACAATCTGTTGCGTGCATATGTAACTAAAACTAGAATTTAATTTGCAGGATAATCCACATGCAAACTACAGCTGGCATTAGCAGACAAAAGCCAAACCTATCTTACTAAACACATGGTACATCGGAGGTACTAACTGGGATGCTAAACAAAATGTCACATGGTTTTAAGTTTTACAAGAGCTTCTCTGCTGAAACTGGTTTTGGTTAGCTTTAAACCTGCCTAACCCAGTGTCTGTTGGACCTGCCTAAGAAGAGGGAGGGTACTTTCTGTTTGAAAACAAGATGTATTTTACCCATATGATGGAAGATATTGAAGAAAAAAACTGGTTTTACTCAAACCAAAAATAATTGAAATATGGGAAAACAAAAGGCTTAAACATTGGTAGTATTTTACCCCTCCCATATGAACAGAGGCTCCAAGCCAAAGCTTCTGAAAGGAAACCCACAGAAATTAAAGGAAAGGTTATTAGGCACTCATAAAATCCCCTAGGATTGCAAGTGGTACTCAAAGAAAGTTGAATATTCAACAAGACAATTAGCTCAGAGGCTAGAGCACAGCTTCTACATCGTGATGATTATTAGTTCAATGGTAGGTTGCTTTGCTACTATCAAACTGTATCCATTTGATCAAGCCGACTTTTGGTAGAGTGATTATGGAAAGGAGAAAAGAAAGGGAAAGAGTGGGGGAAAGGCACCCTCAATGTTGATGTAAAAAAATGGCATCGTCAGAAATAATACCCTAGATCTGCTGGAAGTCTGAAACCACCTATGCGTACACGCTTCAACGAATGAATCTGGGAAAAAAATATCAATACCCTTATAAACAAAAATAAAAAGATAAATAAATAAGTTAAAGAGAAAATTGAAAAAACAAATAAAGTATCCAGTGAGACTTGATGAATGGAAGATCAAATAGGTATGATAAGCCTATCATCCCAAAGCGGCAATAATTTCATATTACTAATGATTTCCTTATCAAACAATTTTAAGCTATTTTTATGGTCCATTCCTATATAAACTCGATCAATTTAGAGCAAACTATGAGCCATTTTAGGTATGTGAGTAAATGTCATGTAAGAAGACCGAAACTGACCTCAAGTCCAGCATTTTTCACAAGTTCACGAACTTCATGATTCCTCCCTTCATGAACCTGCAAACCCAGTTTTAGCAAAAGAAGAGGAAAAATTAGCAAAACAATTCAAGTAATCTTGCACAGCTCTCATCTTTTTACTAACTTCTAAGAAAATGATTGGAGAATAACACTGTTAAATTTAAACCCATCAAATTAATGGCTTAATTTGCATATCAAATCTTTGACTACACAGAATCCAAGAGGAAAAGCTCAAAATTCTTTAAATTATCTAAATTTATAAACCAATTTAAAATTCATCAAAAAATTGGGATTATCAAAACCACATGTTGAGATAACCAATACCACAATACGAAGACGAGGTCTTGACAAATCTGGCTGCCGCGGAAGTAATTCCACAGAATCTGGGATGCAATGAATGCCTTCAATTTCTGTCCCTTCACTGATGGCAATTAAGTGCCGCTTCTTTACTTCACCATTAATTGTCGCAGTGTATCTGTAAGTGCATTGTCACAGGGAATAGAACTCCAGTTAATGACAATAGCATCCCAGAAAATAACCAAATCTTAGTCAATATGAAAAATGAAGAGTATCATTTAATAATAAAAAAACAAGGGTAAATGGAATACATGAATATAATGAACGAGTCATAACAGCATGAAAGTCCTAATGCAAAAGCAGTAGGTATTAAATATATCAAATCACTGCCATTCAAAATGTAATACTACCATCTTTTAGAGGCATACTATCCAATGTCACTAGTCCCTGGGCTACAATACTAAATTTTACGATGGAACCACTCTTCCAACACAGCTATGTGCAGAGATGGGAAACAACCTAAATTCGAAAGATACGGAAGAATAACCCAAAATTAAATTGATTTTACTTTAAAAGTCAACAACTTCAACCCAAATAACCCGAATGTCAAACCCAAATGACCAGACCCCAAGATAACCCAAACCGAAATGATCAACACAACCCAACCCAACCCAACCAAATGCCACCCCTAGCTATGTGCAGTAATCCCTGTCACTAACAAAGTATAAAATGCAAAGAATCTTACTCCTTATTTAAGTTGGATGAAGGATGTGACAACTTTTGAGCAAAATCTCCTGAAACAGACAACAAAAGGTAATTGATATGTAGCTAAGACTCAGTCATCAAGATTAAGGATGGGTATATATGCAGGAAAATACATACCATCATTGGTCACAATAATCAAGCCAGTTGTAGCAACATCAAGTCGGCCAACAGTGAATAATCGTGGCTTGGGAGAACCTCTATTCATTTTGTCCTGGAAAAACAAACTTCCTTCTTACAATTTTGCAAAACTATAGGAAATAAATAAAACATATGATATAAATCTATATAAAGCAAATGACATTGACAAGAGAAATCTTCTAAGCATACATAACTGTAGCTGCAAATAAGTTGACAACGAGAAACCATACTTCAAAAGTTGCAACGTGGACATACCCATCTCTTTAAATAATCCTCAAATAGATCCAGGACAGATTTGAACTCTTTCTCCCCAGATGAGCAAATATACCTGGCAAAACATGATTGCATTAGATCCAGATAATATACTGAAGCAAACAGCGCAAAAGGCCATTAAGAGCATTGTAGTTTGGTAGTGGTGACAAACCCTTTGGGCTTGTTTAGGGCAAGATACACCTTAGGAGGCAGTTTTTTAGAAAGTCGGCTCCCGTTGACATAAATAATGTCCTTTGCAGGATCAACTCGAGTCTGCAAATTATCACCTATAATGAGCATATAACTCCTTTGCCATAAAAATTATCTAAGTATAAAAGCTTTTATAGGAATTCCAGCAGCAAAACTAAACAAGAATAATTAAAATGTATGCAAAGAAAATATAGGAGGCATGCCAATAAAACCTCTATAAAAGAATAATGAGCAACTTAGACTTCCTACTACATTTTTACCAATTCATTTTCCCACTTGCTTCAGTTAGGCTGCACATGATCCACAAATTCACATAGATGGTAAAAAAAAGTGATGAAAGAGAAACATTTTTTCATGAGAAAAATGCACTCCAATGACAAATTGACTAGGAACTACACACTTACCTGAGGAGCATTGCACACAGAACCATTAACAGTCACCTTGCCATCAAAAATAAGCTCCTCACTTCCACGCCTTGATGCCACTAGTAACACAACCATTAAAAAACCACCAAAAAATAAAAAGTCAATTACATGTTCTACAAAGAATTATGAATACATCTACTAAAGGTGAAGTTTAAAACTAATAATCCATTATAAATAACATATTGAATTAAATGGCCACGTGACAAGCATTCAGAATCACCTGTAAGAATTTTTAAACTCTACCACTGATGTATAGAATATCAGTGCTATAGGTAATAAATTTGGTAGATATTACGCAAATACCCAATAATATTATTGAACTAGAGGAGATTTAATTAACATATTTAACTAAATAAAGACATGAGAAGCATTCAAAATCACATTTTACAAGTTTTAAACTCCAGCATAGATGTATAGAATACCAAGTCTACAAGTGATAATAAGTTTGGCTGATATTACACAAATGTCCAATATTCTAATTGGGTTAATGTCTAAATATACACATGAAAAGCATTCAGAATCACCTATAAAAGTTTTTGTTTTTAATAATAATAATTAAAAAAAAAACACCAGGACCAATGTATAGAATATCACTTCTGCAAGTAATAGTAGTAACAAGTAAGCTTGGTCGAAATATTCCACAAATACCCAATATTATAATTAAATTAAAGAAAATCAGTTTCTGTTATTAAACAAAGTGAATTTACCTCCAGCAGCAGCAAGGACTTTACTTAACCTTTGAGGAGGCTCTCTAAAATTTTCATTATAAAACCTTCTAGCCGCCTTGGAAAGCTTAGGCGGCTCAACACTTGCATTTCCAACAGCTGAAATCTCCTTTTTCTTCTTCACCGCCTTGTCAACCTTCTTTTTGGGCTTCTGCGTTTTAGCATCAGCTAGCGCGTGGATAAAGCGCGCAGGGGGGTGAGCTTGGAGTTTGAGGTTGCCGTCCTCGCCGCGGACGATCCAGGGGATGAAAAGCTGGCCATTGGATGGAAGGGGAGGGGATTCGGAGTCGTCAAGAACGACGTCGTTCTTGAGGTTTGGAGGGGGTCTGGGTTTGGGTTTGGGGTTCGGAGGAGCAAATGTGATGTTGAACTGTAAAGACGAGGAGGACGTGGTGGGAGGGAGGGTACGGATTGGGCGGAGGAAAGGAGGGAGAGAAAGGGATGGTCTGGTAAGAAGGGAAAGGGAAGTTGAGAGGTGGTGGAGGGATGACAGTGCTCCCATTTTTCTAGCTTTGCTTTGCTCGCATGCTGGCCAATAGTCAGTGGATTTTAAATCTTGGGGATATTTTGGGGGGTTTTCACCTTCAAAATTATTACACTGTAAGTGCACTTCATATCCTGCCGCGTGGTAAATTAGGATAATATTATCGTAGTGATAACAAAAAAAAAAAGGAATTATTATCCATGATTTATATCTAATTATTTATTTCTGTTCGTTTATAATATACATAAAAATACGAATATTGAAAAACTAATTTAATAATGAAAGTAATTACATTTGTTCATACATTTTTAGATTGTTATTTTCAAATTTTTATTATTAATATTAATAAAATTGATCTAATTTGTAAATATATAAAAATTCTCAATGACTTTCATTTAAAATATTTTTTATTATAAATAATTGACATGATTTACCCCATTTGTAAATAAGAATTCTAATCTTTTTGCATGATTTTATTAAAATATATTTTCCTTAATTTTAATAGTATTGAATAATTTATAAATTATTATATAAAATTTTAATTATATATAATTGAAATATTTCTTTTATGAATGTAATTTATTTCAGTTGTAATTATCTTTTATTTATACAGACAATTAATTTTAAATCATGAAAATATTTATCTTTCATATATAATTGTTATTTAAAAAAATTAAAAATAAGTATTCATACGTGAGAATAAATACTAGATGTATAAAAGTACAGATGAGGATAAACTTTTGATTGACAAAAAATATATTTTGTTTAATACATTTTTAAATTCTTATTTTAAATATTATAATAAAATATTAATAAAACTATCCTATTTTTAATAAAAAGATCTAATTTCAGTATAAGATTTTGGGAGGGATTTTCATGTTAATGGAATTATTTGATAAATAAAAATAAATTAAACTTTATATTATATTATATTATCTTCAGAATTCTCAGTTTACACTAAACAGTAAAAGTAATAAACTTTATGTTTATATCATATATTTTATACATGAGACAAACATTTGATGTTAATGTAATTGCCGGTTAATATATGCATGTTATTAGTTTTAGTTATTTGTACAATATGCAACTTTATATTCAATATGTAATTATTATTATTTATTTAGAAACAAATAAAAAAATAAATAGTCGTGTATAATAATAGATATGAAGCAGTGACCCATACGGGCTATGATGGGCTTGATAATTGTGGGCTGAAACAGACTGAAATCCGGGCTTCAGCTTGGAACAATTGCGTTGGCTCTTCCCACAGCAGTACACTGTCACTAGGCCATTACACAATTCCAACTGTCACATACTTAAAATAATCAATTCCTCAAATATTTATGGAAAGATAAGCAGGCAAAGAAGATCAAAATTCCACATACAAATGCTCAAATGAACTTTTTTTTTTTGTCTGAGGCTCAACTGTAAGCACCTGTTGACTGGATCTATTTCCTTATAGAGAGCTAGCCTAACATTCAAAAAGAAGTGCATAGCATGTGATTCTGGCTCAGATACTTCAAAGTTTTCCTATGATCAAGAGAGGCAAATGGTGCATATGACAGTTGACAGAAAACTAAAATAATTCAATGTTTCTTTTATTTCTCAATTGAGAAGGTAAAATACAAGTAAAAACTGGACACCGATACTTCTGAAGCATGTATCCAGAAATTATATGAAAGGCAGGGGAAAAGGCTTGTATAAAGTTAGAAAAATGTATTTACCCATGTGAATCAGTAAATTGTCCCCAACCTTTTAAGACAGGTCCAACAAGATGCTAAAGTTTCCTGGGGACCAGCAATCTTTTACAAGTTGCATTATTAATCATGCAAAGCAAGCTCAACAAAATCAAGTGCCCCCAAAAGCTGTGCATGCTATGGAATATGATTCAGATTCCGCTGCTTTGCCAAATGAAGTAGAAGATATATGTGCCTGTATAAGCATGGTGGAGACCAGCCGCATAAAATTAAGGAGAATCTTGAGCTCCAAAAATCGGGTTCATTGATTTCAAGACCCTAAAACAAAGTTAACAACATATTATTAATCATATTGTACAAAGCTTCTGAAAGTCTTTGCCTGCATTAATGAATAGAATAATACTCACTACTCATGCTTCCCATCATGGAACTGTGCATTCTTTGAAGACTTGAAAGTTTCCAAAAATTCTTTAGCCTTCTGAATTTCTTTCTTCTGCCTTGACTTGTCCCAATTGTGCTCAGTAGCAAGTATTTGGATAATGCGTGGCAACGCACGGCCTGCAGCATCAGTGTCAAGGAAAGCAAGGCGAGATCTCCGGGCAATGAAATCAACAGCGGACTCACAGTACTCATTACGAGCACAGTATGCAACCTCTGCCTCCAAATAAGGGTACCCATGGGCAAGCCTCTTACCCAGAGTTTCATTCTGAAAATTCAAAGGCAGATTTGAAATGTTAACCAACCATGAAGAAAATAAAACTTGCATGTTCAGTGTTCACAGACATGAACTGCAATTTTCAAATAATATAATACTTAAATATTCCCAAATCGCTCTATGCTATATCTCTAGATCAGATGGTGGGACTGGGAATAAAGAATTCAAGTGCCTTACACAAAATCCATTTCATAAAACTTGTTCTCTTAAAACTGAAAGAGGCTATTGCACTTTCAATTGACTGCATAATAAGGTTCTTATATATTTAATTAGACAAGAATTAGTATCTCAATTAATTACACCAAGAAAAATCAAAGAACTCAAAAAGAGTAATAAAGAACTATAACTAGTGCTCTAAAATTGCTTGTCCTCTCCCTCGCAGCCCCCAAGTTGGTAATTTAAATTTTAAACATGCGTGGTAACCGGATAGTTATGAAGAAGTTTGAAATCTCAGCTCCTATTGACATGGAACATAAATTACACATGTTGTTTCACAATATCAAAGTCATAAAAATTGTGAATTCAGAACATCAAATTAGCATGACTCCTAAACTATCACCAGAAATACATAATGAGAGGAAATTTGCGACATTCTAAGGCTCCATTAGGCAGATACTTTTGCTTTTTTGCCAAAAAAAAAACAAAACAGAAGGAAGAGGCAAAAAAAAAAAAAATGAACAAAAAACCAAAGACAAATAGCAAAACACAAAAAGTAAAAGCATTTACCAAACAGAGCCCAAGTAAAATTTGCATACACATCCTCTCTCATCAAGCAATGCCATAGAAAAGCCTTAGACTATAATGCTGAGCTTATTTCCAGTTATCTTTTCCCTCTTAGAAGAATGAAGCAACATTACATCAGAATAAAGATCCTTGAAAGTTGTACCAATTCACTGTTTCTTAACACTTTAGATTAATGAGGTGTCATTAGGTAAATATACACTACAATCCCTGAATTTGTTCAACACTCAAAGCCCAATGTCCAATAGACAGATGCACAATTACTTCATCCAACCACTACAGCCATTAAGATCAATAATCAACTGTTATGAGAACATAGCAAACCAACCTGAGCTATGGTGGCTACTCGTTCTGCCAATGTGCCATATGCATGAGACAAATGCTTTGCAGCAGCTGTGTCCATCACCCCAGGAACAACTTTACCACCATACGACTTCTTCATGCGAACATACTGCTGAGAAAGAACAGTAAAAAATGAGGGTTCCCATCCATCTCCACCAGTCAGCCGCAGGTTTCTTGTTAAGCATTCATTGCTTGGGCTCAGTTTACCAGACTTGATAGCTTCATTAACTGCATCTTCTGCCATGCTGAAACTAGCTCTAGTGAGCACAAAAACTTATGCCAAAAGGAAAACAGAGAGGGAAGGAGAGGGAATCAACAGAATGAGATCCTGAGCTCCAAATCAAGGGAATCCAGAATATGTACATCCCTAGATTTGTAGTTCAAAAATACCAAAACTCCAAATTTTCATTTGATGTTTAGTTCAACAGTAGTCCATCAGGATAAATTCAGCCCTTGATGGGCGACTGTAAACCACGAATACAACTAATACTGACAACCATGTAGTGCAAACAAACCCTGAATATCTGCCTATCCCAAAAGAAAATTCTAGCAGAATCCAAGTAAATATTACCTTCGGTAAGTAGTCCACTTTCCACCAGTAATTGTGACCAAACCAGGATAATCCTCAGAAACCACATGATCTCTAGAGATGCTCTCAGTGTTCTTTGCTTTAGGATCCACTGCCAATGGACGAATACCACTCCAGGCAGAAAGAACATCTGTTCGTCGCACCTAAAATTTTCCACCATAAATTAAATAAAAGATTAGACTAAGTATATACCAAAAAATAGACTCAATAAGGAAGAAAGTAAAAAGATAAAGCTAACTAGGTTGAATCTAATACATTCGGTTTCTAAAATCACAAATTTAGAACATATTTGACATTGATAAATCCATGCCATACCTTGACATTAAGGTAATCACAGATGGCACCAAGTATAAATTGAATTTCATCCTCATGTGGTTCTGGAAGTTGGGTGATGGAAGTATTAGAATCTGTGGTCCCAGCTACAGTTCTCCCCAACCATGGCAGCATGAAAACAACACGTCCATCCTTAGTTTTAGGAACAATCAAGCCCATTCCTTCTGGAGAATAGTAATCAGGGAGAACAATATGTACACCGCTGCTGGGACATATCATAGGTTGTGCATCTTTGTCAGCCATTTTCCTTACAGAGTCACAAAATGGTCCAGCCGCATTCACAACAACTTTAGCATATGTGTCAAACTCTTGGCCTGTTATATAATAATGAGCAAAAAGATCAAACAAATGATTACTTAAGCTACCTAGTGACACCAATTTCAAAAAGCATCAATAAGCTTAATTTTGACGCAAGAACATGGCAAAGCAAATGTCTTGTTGCAACACACATTTTGGTGCTCATGCGTGCAAACCAGTTTCCCTGAAAATGAACAACAAAAAGCTCCTCTTTTCTTCATCTTAACAACAGTAGAAATATAACTCAACAAGGCTTTAACGCCAAAGAACATGAGATATGCCAAAAAGAGTGTGTGTGTCTGTGTGTTTAGAATATCAACTTATTTGGAATGCAAAGCTTGATAATAAATGGCCTAAAACAGGAAGAAAAACACTTATTATTTCCAACCATAGGGCATCATCATCATCTATGTGAAAGAAAAGGCCAACTGGTCAAGTCAGAGAAGAACCATAATCAATTATGGCTTTACGCTATTACCAATCAATTACCTAAAAGGTTATTATGCTATTTCTTTAATCTTATGGTCCTTTGAGTTTTTTCTCCATTGCAAACTTGAGTTATTCATGAAGAGGAAAAGAACAGAAAATAGAATAATCAAGACAGTAGAGTAATTCATCAAGAGGAAAAGAACAGAAAAATAGAATAAGTAGGAAAGGATATGCCTGCTTTACCTGACAGATTGTCACGAATTCTTGCACCAATTATCCGCTCAGTAGCTTCATCTTTAAGAAAGGTTACAACTTCTGCATGGTTAAGCACTGCTGCCCCAGCTAGTGCAGCAGTGCAAGCTAATCCAACATTTAGGCGAGAGTCATTCATCTGCCCATCATAGTACACAACTGTGCCCTTCAAGCTTTTATCTTTACCTTTCCTTGCAAGAGTAGGGAAGAGCTCAACAGATTCTTGCGCAGAATAATATCTGGACAAATGTAACAAACGTGGTCCTGCAACCAAATCGTACAATTTCAAGCCCATCCAGTAGTATACTACCTCAAACCAGTCAAAGCAGGGCGTCATGCATGGCAAAGCATGGCAGAGATGAGGAGCATTCTCAATAAAATATTTGCGCTCCTCAAGTGCATGAAAAACCAGCTTTAATTGCCCATAGTCAAGGTTGAAGACAGCTTTTTCCAAGTAGCGGACACCTAACATAATTGAACAAATGGATTAGCCTACAAAAGCTGAAACCAGCTTACAGTGGAGAATTGAAATTCGCCTCATGTAGATATTACGTGTATAATTTAATCTTGTTCACCCTACAGAATAGAACTTAAACTGTGACATCACTCGCTATCCATCCAAGATTTTATATAATTCAACAGGGGAAGACTTTCGACTTAAAACTTTTTAGTGTTAATAAAAAGACAAGGCGTTAAAACTACTTTCAATTTCAAACAAAATTTGTCATTATTAAATGCATACAAGGGTACTTGATGCTTAATGGGAAATATGATAACGGAATACTGAAGGTAAACTATTAAAAGAGTTAATCATTGTCCATAGGCATTTAAACTCTAAGCCGCGCAGCAAAAATTATCCAACAGCAATTCGCAATAAATGAAAGCACTAAAGAAAATTCAATATCTAATATCTTCTACACATAGAGTGAGTTCCCAAAATTTTCGCCTTTTCTTTTTTTCAAAATTTTGAATCCTATGCACTCATCATGCTGGATTTGGCCTCTTCAACAATTGAATATCGGCAATTTCAAAGCATATATATCTGATACATATAGCGAAGTGAATGCAAATATGATCATGCAAATCAGCTTGACGTTTCTTCATTTAAAAAAAATATTTATTAAAGCACATTTCAATTCAAAAAATCAAACTAGAAACCAAACGGACTAATTGCTCGTTAATCAACATACAAACTAGAAAAAAAAATTGATTAATGGAAAAAGAGAATTGAAAGCTAGAAATAGAATACTGATTCATTCGCAATTATGTTCTTTTAGAAAAAGGTCTGAAAATAACCATTCACAATACAGAAAATGTAAGCGTATATACACACATTTATATACGTATATCGATGCTTACCACCATGAATTAGCTTCGTGGACCGCGAAGACGTTCCGGAGGAGAAATCTTCTCGTTCAACGAGGCCGACGCGGAGGCCTCTAGTGGCGGCGTCGAGCGCAACCCCGCAGCCGGTGGCACCGCCCCCGACAACTAGGATGTCGAGTGGCTTAGTCGTGCTGGCACCTAGCAAAGCCGATTCCTGTACAGTTCGCGACGGAACGATGGCGCTCGGATCATTAATCTTCCGCCTGACGGACTCTAATGCGGCGCCACCGGCACGGTCATTGACAGATATAGGAGTAAAGAGGATTGCGCCACCGCCCACAGTCACTGCTACCGCAGCGGCGGCGGCAGCTAGACGGCGGAGGCGAGTGGCGGTTGCAGACATTGCGGAAGACAGAGAAAGAGAAAGAAGGGGGAATAGAGAGAGAGCGAGTTGTTGGCAGGTGATGGCGTTGGGAATCGGTCCGAGGAGGAAGAAGATTTAGGAAATTGTAATTGAACTTACTAAAATGCCACTCCCTTCGGAGTATTTATTCTTTTTTTGTGGAAGGAATAAAAGGCAAGTATTATTATTCTACTTTTTAATTGAGGATTCTTGAGTTGATACTTCTTTATTCTTAGCATACTTTGTTTTCAATATTGTTTGTATTTAAAAAAATTAAATTTGAAAATTACAAGATTCAATTTAAAAAATTATAATTTTAAATATCTAATAAATAAACATTATAAAAAATTATAATAATCTTTTCTATGTCACGTTTTTTACTTCATAGTTCATTTAATGTGTTTTTTTTTCTCGATCGATTTTTGATTATTTAATATATTAATTTTATAAAAGTATGAGATACAAAATACAGGTGTAATTATTATTTCTATATATAAATAAATATTATGATTTGGTGAGAATGGTTCAAATTGATATGTAAACTTGGTATATATACATTGTACAAATTAAATATCCAACGAATAAACAACAAAATATTTGCTATAGGTTAATTATGGTAAGCAGCATTTATTACATTTTATCAAAATGGTAATTAATTAAATACAAAATATATCTATGTCTGGAAAATTGTTGCATTAAAACAATTACACGTTATTTGGAGAAGGGCATTTTAGTAATTTGTATGAGCAAAGAGACGACGGTGGGTCCCTTATCCACGTCTTGAAAGACGGAAAGGATGCATGGCTCGTGAGCCACCACTTATGCATTTAAAATACAAACACTGACGTGAGACGAAAGACTCTCTTCCCCGTTCCGTGAAGTTTGCAACCTGTTTTTTGGGTACTTTGGATTTCGATCCGTGTTGTAAGGGTTGGCTTCCCTTCGGCGGTTCGTTGTCCGCTCGCGTGCGTTTTTGTATTAATTAATGTGGGGACTCAAAATGGAAACTTCCATTGCCCCGACTTCGGAGGTGTTTGGTCTTTTCCCAAACTAAGGCGTGGGGACATTTAATGGTCAAATTGATCCTGACTCATTGCCATCACTTTTTGCTCATTAAAAAACAAAAAAAAAAAAAACTTGATTCTTTGCACCTTATTAAGTTTTTAATGTCCAATTTGGTCTGACAATTGTCAATCATATTTATAATAAAAAATTATAATGGAAAGTAATAGTAACTTATTTTTCAATAATATATTCATTGTAAATTGATTAAAAAATTAAATTACGTAAAAAAAACAAATTATTATTTTTATTTATTTTTATATTTTATTTTTATAATTAATAATTTATTAATTATTATTAATTAAATTATCACTTATCATTTTATATCCCGTTATATTGTTGTGATATACTGATATGTCATAATAAATAATAAAAGTTACTAAATTTCTATTTTCTCAAAAGTTTTGAAATTTCATAACATACATTTATTTTTTTGAAATTTTATAGTTTTTTCCTTATAATAATTTTTATTATCTGATGATATATCTACAACAATTAATCACTAACTAATTTTAATAGATGTAAAGACTAAAGTAAAATCTATTTTAATAAAATTATTCTTAAACTCTATTACTTCAACACCCACTGACACACCTTTTGTACTCTCCAAATGTAAAATCTTGACTTCGTTTCTGATAATAAATAATGACATGACTTGTTTATATGACATATATGATATGATCATGTGATATTTTCATTATACGTGTCGATATCACGTAAAAGCCACATGAATATAAAAATGATAAGTGACATTTTAACTAATAATAATTAATTATTACGATTTATTTGATGTAAAATAAAAATACAAAAAGTTAATTGAATGTAATAAAAAATAATTTATTTAAAATTTTTTGAATAATTTAATTTTATTTAAATATCTATCCCAAATCTTAATCCTAAATTTTACTATAGTTTATGGTCTTAGCATTACATTTATAATCAAATTCTACGGTTCTCTATTACAATGTCAACTTGCTCTAAGTATACCCAAAGGCTAAAAGAAGCCTAATTATATATTTTATAAAAAAGGGGAACGTAACAAAGTTATGAGTCTTGGCCTATCAAACCTTAACATGTGTCCTGCTCGACTGGGTTTTTTTGGACTGCCCATGGGCTCACCAAGTTTCCTAGTTGGGTTCCCTTATGCTTTGAATATGGGCTAATGTTGGTGTTTTTTAGTTGGGCTATCTGGGCTTGCTGATATATCTCTTTTTGGGTGATTGGGCTCACTATTGCCTGGGCCACAAATCGTTTAGGAAGGCCCAAAAGCTCCAAGCACTCAATGCCTTTTTGTTTTTTTGGTACATTAAAATGGTATTTTAACGATCATTTTCTCCATAGTAGAGACAGCCGATAGAAAACTTTTTGTTTATGGTTTTCTGCCTTTTTGGATTGAATGGCTCAGATTCCAAATTTGGATAATTCTCCTCTCAATCTCAAGTCTCTCAGGTGAAAAATTCAATTGCTTAAGCTCCTCATTTCCTTCAATATCATTTGAATTTGGAGTAATTAACTGTTGTTATTTTTTTTTTACAGGGAACAGTCTCAGAGAGATCTTGTTAAGATTCTCAAAGATGTAAGTCTTCAATTTTAATTAGATTTTGTTTTCAAGTTAACTACTGCTTGATTGCGGAGAAAGCTCGGGAAAAGAAAGGAAAAGAAAATGATGCTGTTGCATGAAGCTTAGCTTAGTAGACAACCCGTTTCGCTTTCTTATTGATTGTTGTTTTGGTGATTTTAGATTCGAGGAAAGAAATGTTTGGTTATTGAACCGAAACTTGGTGGCTCGCTCTCTTTGATAATTCAAACATCTCTTCTTAAGGTATTTCTTTCATGAAAAAAAAAATTCCCAATGCTTAATGATGCTACTTTTCAGTTTAATTCGATAAGAGAGTTGTATTCTTCTATGAAAATTTAGCTTTTATATTCAGCCTGTTTCTGTATATACTTACATTCAAGAACAAAAGGATGTGCCCAGATAATTCTTTTTTGAAGCGTAATTGAAAAGGTATATGATGAGGAAAAGGCAATGTTCCGGTGTTTTAAAGTTTATTATTATGAATTTCCTGTTGATTATGAACAGGAATATGGGATTGAATTGCGGCATCTTTCAGCTGAGCCAGTTCAGACTGATTGCACCAAAGTGGTTTATCTTGTTCCTTCTCAGCTTGACTTGATGAAGCTCATATCTTCTCATGTACATAATGATATCTCAAAAGGACTTCAAAGAGAGTACTATATCTATTTTGTTCCTCGCCGTGAAATTCAATGCGAGAGGGTAAGCATCTATTGCAAAGTAAACAATGGCAGTGACCTAAGCTCTTGATGTGCTGATATATTGTCTACATAGACATTATAAAGAATCTTTGTCACTGTGCAGATCCTTGAGGAGGAAAAAGTGCATCACTTAATGACCATAGGGGAGTACCCATTGTATGTAGTTCCACTGGATGAAGATGTTCTGTCGTTTGAACTGGATCTTGCTTACAAAGTATGGCAACTATGCTTTTTCTTCCCACCCCATATATTCATCTTGTGCTTGCTGGTTGAACCAAATTTTTATATGTGTGTTTTTGCATGGTAGGAATGTCAGGTTGATGGTGACACAGGCTCTCTTTGGCATATTGCAAAGGCCATTCACAAGCTTGAGGTTAGGTTGATCCCACTTATGTGATTTATTTGGGCTAAATAAGGATGCCTCCCTGCAGCAAATATCAAGAGTTAATAAAATAATTAATTCTAATATTGTATTGTAAGGATTTACCAATATAATACAGCTCTTTCTTATTTCTATTTTCTTATTCTAAATTTATCATATAATTTACGCGTTGCAGTCTTCTTTTGGAGTTATACCAAATTTGCGGGCAAAAGGCAAAGCATCTGTTCTTGTCGCAGATATTCTTAATCGCATGCAGACTGAAGAACCTGTTAACTCATCTGATGTAATTATGGCCCTCTTTTACACCTTTTCTCCTCTGGAAATTAATTTTAATGCTTGTGCTTTTTATGAATTTAAATTGACTTGTGGCCTTCTATTTCCTTTTTGATTCTTCAGACAGCTGTACCAGAGATTAACACTCTCATCCTCATAGATAGGGAGGTGAGTCTTGTCGTGCAGTGCAGTAAGTATTTTTTTTTCTTTGCTAGAATACTTTCATCAAGATGATGGGAGAAAGATACTAAGCCTGTTTTAAGGAGAGTTGTAAATTTATTATTTGAGAAGTACCTAAATGCCCAGCATACCACTAGTAATTGACTAAATCAAATTGCGAAAATTTGCATTTGAGCTCTAAAATGTACATGATCTGTTGCCTCTTCTCTCTCATTTGATAGTGCAGTTGCTGCAAAAATTAACAATACTATAGTTGCTTTCAACTGAAACTTTCTACTGCTTGGCTACAGGTGGATATGGTTACTCCTATGTGTTCTCAGTTAACATATGAAGGGCTAGTGGATGAGGTAAGCTGATGCAAGAAGCAGTATTGCAATTAAATATAGTTAAATATTTTCTTTGCAAAGCATATGTTTATGTCTATGAGTTAGATGAGTCTATCTAGGGAACAAAATTGGAAATTAGAGTAGCTTTATGAGGTTACTGTCGAAAGGACTAGTTCTGTCATTATTATTATTTTTTACCAACTAGTTGAGTTAGTTTAGTCAAATAAAAAATGCTCATGAGGTGGCTTGGTAATGGCATAACTTGATGGGAAAGCTGGATTGTAACTTTTGCATTGAACATTCTGTTAGATACTACGTGCCAAGCTGCTTATGAGGTCTTTGCTAAAACATATTCTCCTTCCCATTCTGGTGGCTGTTTTTGATGATGAAAAGTACTAAAGCACCTTGAATAGTGAGATTGTTAAACCTCCCAGGTTAATGGCTTTGGATCATTTAATCTGATGCAGGATGAATAGATAGATATCTAACTAACAAAAGAAATTTCAAGTCAAAATTGTGATACTGAACTTTTTGAGGCACTCAGTGTTTCTATTCTTCTAAGTGGAAGAATCATTATAATATATTTTGTTTCTGCTCGGTTGGAATTTGTTAAAAGCCACATCTAATAGTTCCATTATAGTTTTTGCGCATCAATAATGGTTCTGTGGAGCTGGATTCTTCTGTCATGGGTGTTCAGCAAGAGGGAAAAAAGATGAAGGTCCCACTTAATTCAAGGTAAAGTTGGCCTCTGCATGATGCATTTCACTAAGAAATTATAATAGCTCTCTGATACTCACAAAACACTCTGGTTTTGTTGTTGATTTGATGTCTGGTCTTAGAATATGACTTTTAGATGGTTCTTGAATCTGTATAACTTTGGTTGCATTTGTCTAGTAATTATAGGTTAACCTTAAAGTGGATACAAACCAAATGTGAATAGTTTAGTATGGTGGCTATTTGGTTGAGATTTTTATTCTTTTCTTGAATAATAATGAAAAATTGACTCCCATATAGGCCTCATTCAACTTTCTAAACTGTCTTCTCGAATAAAAGTAAAAACCCTTTTATCTGGATGTTAAGCATTTATCTGATGCTAATGTAAATGCATGTTTTAACTTTTAGCGACAAGCTGTTCAAGGAGATACGAGATCTCAACTTTGAAGTTGTTGTCCAGGTTGACCTGTTTTAACCTTTTCCACACTCTATTTCTGCAATTCTTACTTCCCCAAAGTTAGTCACTCGCCAAGTTCTTCTTCTTAGTTGCCATCTGCAGTATGATTGCAGGTTCTAAGGCAGAAAGCGACATCCATGAAGCAGGACTACACTGAGATGACTACTACTGTAAGTGAATAAGCACCTGAACATTCCTCATGCCTCATATGTCATGCTTAGCATCATAATCTGAATATCAGCAAAGGCATAGTTTAGTCAAAATCCTAGCAAAAGAACTTTATAGCTCATTGGTTAGGTTTCCTGTCACGATTTAGGAAGCAGTAGTATGCAAGCGGCAAGAATATTTGAAGGGTTTATTTTATGAGTAAAGTATCTGTTGAACTCTTAGAACCATTGTGTTCACTTCTCATGTATGATAAATTGTGTATACTGAGTAGTTCCTCAAATGGTTTCCTTTTGGGACTCTTGAACATTCTTAACTTCTTATGAGTCCTTTTAAATTTTTTTAATGCATACAGAACCAAACAGTTTCTGAACTAAAGGACTTTGTCAAGAAGCTCAACTCGTTACCTGAAATGACTGTAAGTAGGTTTTGTTTTTTGTGTTTTGCTTCCTAGAGTTACATTGGCTTTCTGGAAGTGGTCTGCCTGAGTTTAAATTTTAATTTGCTGCTGAATATTGCTTCAGAGGCACATAAATCTTGCTCAACATCTGTCAACATTCACATCAAAGCCATCTTTTCTAGCGAAACTTGACATGGAACACACAATTGTTGAGGCCTCAAGTTATGACATGTAAGCCTAACCTGCTTCACCTACTATCTCTTGACTTTAAAATGTCTGTCCTTATATTTTTCTGTCTGTTAATGCAACTATTACTGCTTGCTTATAGAATATTAGTTTTGGTGAAGAAAATTATCCTTCATTTATCGGAGATAATTGCGGCTGCCTGTGGTTTAATTTTTTTTCTGAAAATCAGTATCAACCTATCAATATGTGATACTTCTTCCCCCTGCTTCTTAAACATGTTTTTCTGGTCTATGACTGCAGTTGCTTTGAATACATTGAAGAAATGATCCAAAAGCAGGAGCCTCTTATCAATGTCTTGCGTCTTCTCATCCTATTTTCCGTAACAAATTCAGGGTTGCCCAAAAAGCATTTTGACTATTTGAGGCAAGTACTTTTTACTCTGTATAAGTCATTTTTTAATCTTCTTTTTCTTATTTTCTGTTGAAAGTGTATGCTAGTTTTTGATTCTTGACTTTTACTAGTTGACAGCTATTTTTCTTCTTTGACGTATTGACTTGGTTATTTGATATATTTGTATCCATGGTATAGGAGGGAGCTACTCCACAGTTATGGGTTTGAGCACATGGCTACTCTAAATAATTTAGAAAAGGCTGGATTGTTCAAGAAACAGGTATAGTATAAGAGTGCTTACTCAGGCATGTACTTCAGTTTGTCTGTTATTCTAACAATCACAAGTTCAGTGGACTCTATAATTTTAGTCTCTTGTTTTGCATTTGAGTCTTGCAGGAGTCAAAAAGCAATTGGCTGACAGTCAAACGTGCTTTGCAACTTGTAGTTGAGGATACTGACACAGCAAAGTATGTTATCTTCTCACTGATACAATCTTTTCTAGTACTTGAACTGTCTATAATCTTTGTTATATTTTTATGCTGACGGTCAAACATGCGTTGTAACTTGTAGTTGAGGATACTGACACAGCAAAGTATTTTTCTTCTCAGTGATGCAATCTTTTCTATTTCTTGAACTGTCTACAATGTTTGATATCTTTTTATTTCAGTGTTAAAGGTTAGTTACAGCATGGTTTCATGCTAGGTGGTTGAACTGCTGGCTTGATTGATATTTGTCCTCATATCATGTGCATGTTAATTGTATGCAATTGTTCAGTTTTGACCCCCCAGCCCCCTCATCCCATTTTACCCTCCAAAAAAAGAAAAGAGGAGACAATGAATGAGTTTGTATTTTTAATAAAGAAATTCTGTGTTATCGTTTTTTAATATTTTCTTGTTTCATGGTGCAAAGATGTTTTTCAGTTTTCAATCTCTTTAACATTCTATGACGGACAAATAATGATACACATTTGTGCCTTTTAAATCTACCAAGTGGTAGTTAAATTTCTGCATTGCAGATAAATCACATATGGCAATTGTGTTTTGTGCTGAATGAAGAATAATGTGGGAGAAAATTGCTCCACACAGCTAAATATTCACTGGAAAAAACTTCTAGATATCTGCTTATATATCCCTATTTTTGCACATACAAGATCATGGTGTATTCCACATAAATATCTCTTTTTTTGCACATACACCACCATGGTGTATTCCATATAATAAATCTCTTGGTTTCTCTGAAGCAATATAGTTTGATACATATCGATATCTCTTCCTTTCTCCAATGCCTCCATATTGTCTCTTTATGCTGCTGTCAGAACAAATTTTGCAATGCTTGGACCTACTTGTACCAGTTTATGCTGATGGGTTTTTCTCTAGATTTTATCTCACATCCCATACTAACTTATTAATCTCAAGCATACTATTCTATTTATGTGAAGCAGTTAATTGTCCTGTTTTCCTTCCTAATTAAGAAAGTATTTCTTATGCAACAGTCCTAATGACATAGCCTATGTGTTTTCTGGATATGCACCTCTTAGTATTCGTCTTGTCCAGCATGCTGTTCGATCTGGGTGGTGAGTTAAATCTGTTCAAACTCATTCCAATTACCATATGTGATCTAGAGATGGTATGCTTTGCCTTTTCTTTACTTTTCTGAATTTGAGAAAAAAATTATTTACATTCATTCCCGTTGGCTATATTTATATGGAAATGGATTAGTATTTTGCACTATCCTCTACCTCGTAATTATTAGAAAGTTCTAATGAAATCAAGTTTATGAAAATTAGGCCCTAAAAGTTTGCACCTAGAGGTAGCACGGACTTAGTAGTAGAATTTTGTTGGGAGGAATCCACCCCTTCCCCCAGGTTGAAGAAAGAGGAACAATTTAAGATTTTTGGGCTAATAATTATGGTATCAAAGGACTGAAAATGGGGGGCAGAAAGGTTTAACATGGAGCAAAACTGGTTGCTGGCAATGTGGACAACGGCAAACATGATGGGGTTGAATTTTTAGGAATGGCTAGAGATACAAAAGGGAGTTAGGATGCCATTTGAAAAGAGTTGAACAAGAAGTTTTGAATTTATTGAAGAACACAAGTGGCTACGAAATGAGAGAGAGATGAAGAAAATAGAATATGGAGAGGGTGGAAGGGAAGCAATGTTGGAAAGGTCTTATTGTTTATTGCCTGAATCATTTTCGTTGCTTTGTTTCACCAGCCAAGAACTTTAACCAGGCTGTATATCCTGTTGGAATATTAATCCAAACCTGCTAGCCTTTCACTTGTGAACTTATATCTGATAATATGCCTTTTCAGGCGTCCTATGGAAGAAATTTTGAAGCTGTTGCCTGGGCCACATACAGAAACAAAAAGGGTCAGTGCACTTATTGTTTCATTGGTGTCTTTTGTGTCCTTTTCCATTTTTGTTGGTTCATTTTTGTTTTGTTTATATTTTACTGTTTCAAATATCTGAATATGGCATGTCAATGCTATGGAACTGTTTGAAGAATTATCATTGACTTCTGTGCTCCAAAAATTAACTCTCTGAGCATATTTTAAGTTACTTGGATATTTTTTACCTTTTTATCAATGGCATATTTGTTTTTATAGGGTCGCTTTGCTAGCAATCCATCATTTGACACATTGCAGAGTGCTTCAAATGGCATAGATAAGTAAGTAATATTTTCCTTTCTAAGTATGTTTCGTAATTCCAGTGCTAGGCAAATTATTAAATAATTTCATTCAGATTTTTTTGTTGGAATTTTACTTTGGTAATGAGACTCCTTCCTCTGTTAATTGTCCAAAAAACCAGTATAACCCGTAACACTGAGTGATGATAAAAGGCAATAACCATGAGTATATGGCAGTAAAATTGTGAATTGTATCTCTCATTAGTTTATTGACTTGCTTCATAAACAACCAGAGACGGAAGTTTCCATGATGACAGCAAGCTCCCCTGAATTTTCTGTTCTAAGATTTGTTGTATTTCTTCTTTGACCTCTATAATTTGAGAACAGCGATGTTCATATTCTTTTCCTTTACAAAAAGGCTCTTGTTTATTGGTTGACTCCTTGAATTTGCAGAATAGCTGATGGGAGGCGCTCCCTAGTACTTGTTGTCTTTGTTGGAGGGGTAACATTTGCAGAAATTTCTGCTCTTAGATTTCTCAGTGCTCAGGTATGTTCAGTGTCATACAGGGTTTTAATATATCTTGCAGTAAAGCAGTGATTGCTTCATTGAAATGCATGATATTGTCACATACAATGTGAAGCAGTTGTTTTGTGAATTTTTTGGATTTGTGAAATGGGAGTCCCTTGGGATATTCTTTCTCTTTTCTGTTGCATAGGAGTCTGGTGATGGTGTTTCTGAGGAAGTTAAGAAAATGGAACATTCATCTATCGTATCTTACCACCTCTTGTTTACGGCAATGATGACCCTATAATGTTTGCTAAAGGCAATTGTATGTAGTCTGAAGTGGTACAATAGAAGCATTTGGATATGTGAGAATGGAAGTGGAGCTGCTTCGTTGTCCTATGCTTGGATTTCTTGGTGCAATTTCATTGCTTAGTGCATTGTTATTGGTTCTTTTGATCTTCAATGACTGACTGTATGCAATTATAGAAATCCAATCATCAATGATTGTTGGCTCCATGTTGTCTCTTTGTAAGTCCCCTAGGTAACCCTATGTTATGAGGTAGTTTTAGGATCAAGCTAATGAAGGTAGTTTCTGAGAGTAAGGTGCTTGAGTGTGAAAAGTTACATGTCATTTGGTTAATTGCGTTCCTTTCTCATATCTTACTTGGGCTTGCTTTAAAAAGTGGAAACCTTGGATTGAAGTTATGTTGCGGACTAGTAAAATATTTTTTCTATGTAATTTAAATTATTTGTATGTTGTCATGATACCTGATGTCCATTGACTCGAAGTTGCACCAATGGATGTCAATTTCCAAATTAATGCTGTAAAAGTTTAAAATATAGTAATTTCAATGTCATGCAACAATGGTGATTTTGTGTTGAAAGCACGCATGAACCCACCAGCCTCTGAACCCAGTAGGTTAGTTTTGGCACAATGTTACAACTATCTTTAAGCCTAGCTTATCATAGGGTTTAAGCATAGTTTTTATTGTCCATTTCTCCTTATTGGAAGTTAGTTCTCGTCATACTGGTATCTCTGTCTTGCAGGAAGGAATGGCATACGATCTTATTATTGGGACGACAAAAATTGTCAATGGTCATGCATTGGCTGAAACATTCCTTGGGACTTCTGGTTGACTTGCCCATTGTGTGTTCACTACTGATCCTTTTATGGGGCTTAGGTTTCCTATCTTCCCTGGAACAACCACTGTGATCATAATCTTGGCTTTCCGCTCTACCAAGCCAGGCTGTCAATGTGAAGCCCTTGGCAGGATATGAATGTTGGCCACGTTTTTGTACTTCACCAGATTTCGTATTCTATTTATTTGATTTTGCAGCGTAATCTATTTAGGCGAGTCTTTTTTTTTTTTATGGCATGAGAATGACTTGGGGATCTTCCGATTGTCATGTGAAGAAGATGAGCATACATTACGATTGCTGGGATCTCTCTGCGATGGAATTCTGTGTACGGAAAAGCTTAGATTCCATGCTTTATCTGTCAGTGGTGATTTACTGAAGTGTATTTATGGCAGGTGCATATTTGAGGGATTCCTTTTCCTTTTCTCCTTTAGTATATTTGAGTGAAATCCCTACGACTGGTTTGGCTTGTGTGTTTGATTCATGAAACAATGTATTTTACCATAGCCTATTATAATTGACAAATCTGACTCATGGATTCTGGCATTAAACCGAATCCCAGCTGTTGGTTTTTCTATGTTTATGTAAGTATGGTGGTTGGACTGTGGAAAAACTCATCAAATTTGTTGAAAAATTTGGAGTTGGTTGACCCAAAGATCAAATGGAATTGTGAGATCAGAGTCTTACAGATTACTTGATGAACTTTAGAGAAGAAACAAGGAAATCATAAAAGATGAAAACTTTGGGGGTACTTATTAAGCAAGGAGAGTATATACACTCAAATTCCATTGCCATTTGCCTAACATGGGAAAAAAATTGGTCAATTCAATACTTTTTGTATGAAGTCACATATATAAATAAAAATTAAAATTACAATCACAATAACATATTATATTTTATTTAAAATCAATGAAATAAATTAGTCATATAAATCAAGAAACCATGCAGTCAAAACATATATAATGTATAGTTGCATAGATAAATTCATGTATAATAGAATTTGAATTTAAAATCTCAAGATTTTGAAAATTTATTCATCATCATTAAGATAAGAATCATTTAAATTCATGTATAATAAAATTTGAATTTAAAATCTCGAGATTTCGAAACCTTTTTCTTATCACTTGTGTAAAAATAATTAATTGTTCTTTAAAAAAAGAAGAAGCTAAATTTGGACTATTCAAAATCGATATTAATTGTTACATGATGATTACGTTTTCAGGGTTAGTCTTTTCATTGAACACATGAATTAAGTCTGCACCAGTAGTGTTTTCCACGATGGTGTAAAAATCAACTAAAGACTGAAGATGGTTGATCTTCATAATATCTAAAATAATAATTGGTCATTTCCACAATTAGAAAAATTCAAGCAAACAGTCTCTGATGGCTGTGAATGTCCCGTTTGAACATGCAGAATTATTTGAAGGGAATGTTAATTAGAGATTAGAGATGTTACGTGCTGTTGACGAAATTGTGAAATCGAGAGTCGAGAGTCCAGTCGTGACTACAATTGATTGTTACTTCATTATTTAATGACTTCATTATTATGTGGCACAGGTTTTCCCATTTTCTTGTTCAAGTAAACAATTCATTGTCTGAAATATTAAATTAATCGTATTAAAATAATAAATATAATAATATCTAAAAATATTTTTAAATTATTTAAAAATATTTAAATAAATATTTATTTTTTAAAATTTAATTTAAATTATTATATTTTTATTTTAAATCAAATTATAATTAAATATTATGTTAACCACAATATCATTTGTTATTTTGTGATGCATTATATTGATATATTATATAGTAAATGATGATATCACGTGTTGATGTAACATGTTGATTTTATTCACATTAATGTCACGTGAATATATAATAAGTAATATTTTAATTAATCAATTATAAATTATAAAAATTTATTTAATTTAAAATTAAATCTTAATTGAATGTAATAAAAAAATTAAAGTTTTCTTAAATAGTTTAAAAAAATTTCTAAAACCTTATGCAAAAATAATCCTTCCATGGTAAAACTAGAATGGTCTTTAAGCTTATAACAAATCCTTGATCCTGGCAAGCTCATCATTTAGGGGTCAAAATTTAAAATTGGTGTACAAATTATGCCACTCAGAATTACATTTATATCTCAAAAAAATAAATAAATAAAGATTGCATGTGAAAACTGCTTCTCTTAGAACAAATTACCATTACAACAAGAAAAATACTACTTGTCCCACCACTTTTATCCTCCCTGATGTGGCATTAACTTTAACATTTCACTTATGAATTAATTGACTTGTCTATGAAAATTGGTAGACCTTAACTTTGAATTCATTAAACAATAACATAAAGGTCAAGGAATATAAATATTTCACATAAGATTAGTATAAATAGGAAGGTTGCTAACTGCCACTTTATACCAATCAAAATTTACATTATATGAAAATTTCTAAACTTAATCAAACTCCATAAACTATAATTAACAGCTGGTATTGAGCAACAATATAGGTAAGGTCGAATTTTCTTAAAATACCTTGTACTACATATGGTAATTCTCTGGAAATAATCATGAGCTGCAGCAGAGCAAGTCCTTTGAATGCCAAGGCCAATTGAGAAATAGATGCTCACAGCTCTTTAATATCTCATCTTATACACTTCCCTCATATGTAGAAAGGCCGTTTGAAATACCAAACTATGTAGCATGAATTTCACAAAGAACTCAACGAGATGGGATTTTCATTCACTTCGAGTCGTTGGAGGAGTTCCAGGATAGTTCCAGCTTTTCTCTTTGCTCTGTCAGTGCCACTCTCAGACAGGTCCTTAAGTGCCTCCTCTGCACCATAATCCTTGGCTACTTTTAATTGCTCCGAATCACCCGTGCAAAGTGACCACAGTATGGCAGCAGAATTCTCCCGATTTCGTGGAGAACCAGTCCGTATAACCTCCATTAAAACAGGAATTGGCCCAGCCTGACCAATCGCCACCTTCCCCTCTTGATGGCTTGCAAGAATGGCCAGAATAGCCAACGCTTCATCCACCATCCCACCTCCAGCATCCTTCAGCAGTCTCATTAATGGTGGCACAATACCAGCCCTAACAGCCCTTGCCTTGTTTCCCTGATAGATTGAAAGATTGAAAATAGCTGTAGCAGCATCCTTCTTCCCTCTTGGAGACCCTTCACAAAGCAGCTGTATAAGGGCAGGAATAGCCCCGGCTGCACCAATCGCTACCTTGTTTTCATCTATAACAGATAAACTGAAAAGGGTTGCAGCTGCATTTTCTCTAGCCTCCATGCTGCCATTTTTCAACACATCTACTATATCAGGTATAGCTCCTGCATTTACGATGGTTCCCTTGTTACTTTCATTGATGGAAAGGTTGAGAAGAGCTGTTACAGCATGCTCCTGAGTTCTAGAATCTGTGGAGGATAATAACTCTACAAGAAGTGGTATGGCTCCTGCCTCGGCAATACACACTCTATTATCTGCATTTCTTTTTGCCAACAACCGGAGTTCACCAGCAGCTGCTCTTTGTTGTTCTGAATTTCCATTTGCCAGTTTTTCCAATAGAGCAATGATGGCTGCACGATCACAGTCCGAGACACTGCTTCCTGGTTTTCTGCTACTACAAGTCCCTTGTTTTTTAGGCAGTTCGACACCATTGCTCTCGCACCACAAAGCTATGAGACTTTTTAAAACGTAGTTTGGTGTAAGGGCTGTGTGCAATAGTGTCTGCTGTGTTTTGGGACAGGTCTTGTGCCCTGCATCCAACCATTTCTGAATACAAGATCTTTCATATGTCTGCAAAAGAAACCAAAACAATTAAGAATATTGAAACCAACAAGAATAAAATATCTGAGTGCTAGTGCTCAAAAAAAAAGGTTAGTGATGCATTGTGCCAGTCAACCTGTCCAGTGGAGACAATTACAGGGTCTTTCATCAATTCAAGAGATATTGGGCACCGGAAATCATCTGGGATAACAGGTGATCTATGTTTCATCATGTCCTTTTCACTCTCAGAAGTGTCAGCTTCAGGATTTTCAATCAGTACGTAATCCTTCAGCTTCTTGAGCAGTGATGAAATCTTCTCAAAGCACTCCCCGGGATCTCCACCACTTGCAATAACCAGTTCATGGAGAGCAAGTGACTCTTTTGTTAGATCATTGATTGTCCTTAGCTGCAGCTTATCTGAAAGTCTTTTCAGTATTGCAGGGTCGGGATCTTTTTCTTTCTGTGCTATAGCTAAATCCTGGTCTAGTTGTAAATCAGGCGAGTCTGGTCTTCTGCTTGCTCTTCTGAATTGCGTATGAACAAGTTCAATCTGACAAGAAATAGAACAAGTCAGAAAAGTCATCAAAACTTGGAATACGATTGATCTATTTATTATAGCCATCCAAATTTTTGTCAGTATTTGCATTTTGCTGAGTCTTTCTCTCTCTTGCATGAACAAGTTTAATCAGACAATTACCAAGAACAGGTCATACAAGTCGAAAACACTTATGGATTTATTAGTCAGTTGCTTGATTCTAGCTTTTTTTGTTTATTGTTAAACTATAGTTTGCTTGTTGTAAATCTGCATAGAATAATTCAAACAAAAATAAAGACTAAAGATAACTGCTTTATTTTTGGCACAATTGCCGAGAAAAAGTACCTGCTCCCGGACTTCCTCTGATATATCAAGTTTATCATAAGGAATCTCATTCAATGCTGCTTCAATGGTTTCTGTCATTAGCTGGAACTTACCTGTTATCTGGTCCTTTTGCAGAGCCTGTGAAAAGTAATGCACACAACTGATCTCAATGACTAACTACTTCATGAATATAAAGGTATTTATGAAAGATAGCATCACTAATTAGCAGCAAAAATGAGTGTTTAATTATGAAAAGGATCGAGCTTAGTTCTAAGGATCTTCAAGACAAACAAAAGACGAGCACATGACAATCTAAAACTCCAAAAAATTAGCTCTACTTTGTTTGTGCCTTAATAAGTTAGCATTTCAAGTAAAATATGCTCTGAGAAGGTTGGAAAAGAGGAGGATTTTACTTTTATTCGGATCCAGAGTTATAAAAGAGTAACAGACTACTCTCAACACAACTCCAAACAAAGAAATACTCAGTAGATTTAAAATAACAATTTAATGCACTTCCATTCATAACCTCAACATAGATTGCCAAAATTTATCATGATAAAATTCCTATAAATATCTATACCCAGGACCTGATTCACTAGTAATCAGAACCTAGATAAAGCATCAATATCAAAATACAAGCTTTGAAGAACTACTCATTGAGTATAACAAATTTTGCTGCATGGTAACCGAAGGAATAAGAATATCCAATCTGCAGACCTTATTAAACACAAAAAAAAAAAAGCAAATTTTACAAAGAATGCTAGAAATAAGAAAAGTTATGATAAATACATGATAACATGATCAAAACTTACTGGTTGAAAGAAAATTAATATAGCAGATTACAATTAGGCAGTAAGCTCTCAAATAATACCGATATAACTTTATGATGATAAAACTATATTCTGAAAATGATCTCCTAAATCTTGGTTGGCTGATTGAAAGAACTCATGTAAGTTAGATAGTTCTAAGAAAAATATGTAAGATAACAACATACAAACATAGGTCTACAAGTATTTTCCTTTGTTACCTTACCCCTTCAATTTCTAAGAAACCATAGTAATAGCAGAATTTGATGCACAAATTACATTAGTATAGTTTAGCATGAGAAAACCGCAGAAAAACAAGGATTGCTTAAAATAGAATATAGAATACTAAAAGAATTCCAAGAAAATTATGAAAATATATAAACCAATAATTTGACATCCTAAGAAAACTAAAACCCTTCATCAATACAATCCAAACACAATCGTTTTACATAATTTAGAAACCAAATTTCTCATTTTTATTTTTCCACATAATACCAAAATTTCTCAGCGGCCAAACAGAAAGTCTTTTTTTTCCAAACCAACACCACATGGCACCCAAAAAAAATCCAAGCTTTTCCCTTTCGTTTCCATTCATTTGCTCAGCAACCAAACAGAGAATTAACACCAAAAAAGGAAAAAAAAAACACATTACCTGATACAACTTGCTTCCGTCATTAACCGATTGAAGAAGCTCTTTAGCAGTACCCAAAGCAACCTTCAAGAGCTCAAACCCTTTAATCTCTTCAATTTTTATCATTGTCTCTTCATTTCCGTCTCTCAATTCTTCAAACAAAGGAGTCAACAGCTTGATTCTACGTACTAAATTCCCATGCATTTTTTTACACGAGTTTTTACAATCTGGTAACCCAGATATCTCCTTCACTAACTCTGCTAGTTGACTCAGTAACTCACCCTTGGAATCACCCGTTAGTCCCATGATCATTAAAAAATACTAAAAATGAAAAAAAAAATCCAAAATTGAAGCTAAAGTTTAGATCTTTTAAGGAAAATAAGAGGTACCCAGAATAAGGAATTGAGTGAAATGAATGTGTATTTTTGGAATTTAAGAAAGGGTGGCCATGGAAGCTGGGACTTCTAAGCTGTTTCCGTTCTGTTAGAACGGAGAGAGAGAGAGAGAAAGAGGAATTGAGAAATTTTGATCGAATTTAATAAGGACGAAGGAATTAAAGAAAGTTGATTGATTTCAATTAAGTATGAGAATAAATAATTGATTTATTAAGGAAATGATTACTTGGTCTTACTGTTTATTGATTTATCAAGGAAATGAGGGGTTGGGAAAAAGGAAAGAAGATGACATCATTTTTGACTAAATTATTGATAAATTACAAGCAAAAATGTAATTTTCCCACTCTTCTACTGTTGTAAACAAAATTCCAAAAAAGAGCTAAACCAATACTATATATCTATTTTTTAAAATTAATTATGAAAACTAATTGAATTAAATTGTCAATAGCTTCTCACATAGTAAAAGTAATAAATATATAAATAAAATAAAAACAATTATAAGCTTTTAACGTGGTATATACCTTAGGTGGCCTGAAGGGGGAAAACTTACTGGTAATTATATGTTAAGAAAGGGCAAAACAATAATTTGAAGCAAAATAAGGGTATCTTCCATCCCGATATGCGTTGGCTTAGCACCTTTGCCCTGTCATCAGACTCATCACAACCACAAATAAATTAGTCGACTTCCCGCGAATCCGCAGTCGACGGTCAAGATTTATCAGGGAGCCGTTATAAGCCTCGGCTCCACCATTTGTCAAAGTTCAATCTTGTCGACTAAGTTAGACAGACAGCTTTATTTTCTTGTTCTTTCAATTTTTTCTATTTAAAATAAATTAGTAACACAATTCAAATCTAAAATTTATTATTTAATTTCGACACGAACCTACTAATTAAATTGTTAGCATATTTATTTTTAATTATAAATTTATAATTCAATAGTTGAAAACAACCCATATTAATGTCAAAGTCAGAAATCTATATTTCATAGCCAATAATAACTTCTTTAATCTGTCACCACAAATATTAATTCTCTCCTCCAACCCACGTCATCGTCCTAGTGGCGAGCCAGCCGTGTGACGCTACCAACCCAATTGTTGACATGTAATAGCACGGCTAGGTCAATGACGCGTAAAATCCAGCCGGGTGGCAGAGAGAGAATTATGTCGGAGCCCTCAACACGCCACCGTCATGTGTGACATGGAAAACAGGCCAATCGGAAGCCGTCACGTGGACGGCAAATAATATGGACCCAAATTTCTGCTTGGCTTTGACAATGTATAATTATCGGTGAAGAATTCACATCACAGAATATTCATCTGGGCCCCACCAAGCCTTTCAACCTGGACCGTTAAAAACCTCCTTTTTTTAAGTATTTGCATATTTTTTTAATTTTTTGTTATTATTATCTAAAGAGGTTTATTATACATCGATTGATTTCATATCAATAACATAGGAGACGAGTCTTCTTTTATGAATATAAATATTTTTTAAATTAAAAATATAAATTTATGATAAATAATATTAGAGTCAATTTAATTATATATTGATATGAGACTCTTATGTAAGATATTAAGATCACTTAAATTAAAATAAATCTCTTTTTAAAATAATAAATATTTTTATAAAAAATAATATTTACACAATTGAGTCCATGAATTTTGAAATTATAAATAAATATCTTTCTTCACTTAATAGATATATTTATTTAGATTAAAAATATATGTATGTGACACTATAGTTGAATGACATGCATTATTTAATTAAAGAAATGTTAATTATTTTATGTAATTTGTACTATGATTAAAAAATCCGATTACTGCACAAAATTTCAATTACCTTACCAGAAATCTACTTTTGACTTTAGGAAACAAGAAGATTTGGTTTCTTCTGGTGGTTGGAGAAATTAGATGGGACTTGGCGCCCACTTTCTAGTCTTTATTTTCCTTGTTAGTTAAAAGGCCTAAAAGTAATAAAAGGGCTTGCGACTTTCTTTTCTTTCTCACATGAATTACAGAAGTTAGCATGTTTTTTCCTTTTAGGTAGGGGAAAGGATGTAAGCAGTGACAGATTTTAAATTTTACATGAAGTAAGAAGTGGTTAAAAGATAATTATAGTAATTAACCCTGCTATTACTTTGATTATGTCACTAAATACAAACTGAATATTTAGAGACTTGACTCGTTAAGTCTTGATTTATGCAATCAAGTTTCTTTTTTTTTTTTTCAATTTTCTCACAAGTTTTAAATGTTATTGTTAAGGTTGAAGTCTACTTCTGAATTTTAGGTTATACAATAAAAATAATGTTTTTTTCTTTTTATTTCATGAACTCTTAATCACTATAAATCCTATCCCTTAGTTTTAAGATTTGCATCCAAAATATCCATATAAAATTAAAGGTTTTAATAATATGTACTCAAAGTGCAATTATTAAGGTATATATTCAAATATTTTTATATTAAATATAATAATTTATGTGTAATTTGATTTTTTTAAAAACATTTAATGTAGACATTAATTACTCTTGGCAACGCGTTTAACATAAATATACCCATAAATAAACTTTCAATATGTAGACAGCTCTCAAGGCAAACGTTTCCAAAGTGAAAGACTTGCTCAGTCGTTTTCAACAAAAATAATATCTTAAAACGACAATAACTAGTCGTTGAGAATTAACTATCAAAGGATTGGTAGTCGTAGCATTAGGAGACTTGATGAGCCATGTCCGATAATTTCTCGAGAAATTAAGGCATTGAAACTTCATTTCTTTGATCAATTTCTGAGGAATTTTGAGATTTGATTTCTCAAGATTATGGAGATTTCGATTTGAAGATCTTGCTTTATTGGAATTCTAGACAGGCTTTCTGTTTGGATTTGATTCATTGGAATTCTAGAAACTTAATTATTCAGATTCTTCCTTTCAAGAGTACAATGTTTATAATATTAAAGGAAAGAAATTTATGAGAATTTAATTTTTTTTACTTTATTTTAAGTTTAAGTTAATTTAATTATATATAAATAATATGAATCATATGTGTATTTTGATTGATAATCTATAAGTTTTTGAAATTTAATTAGTTGAAATTTTATTTTATTTTCAAATTATTTTAATTTAATTAGAAATATATATATATATATATAATAATTCAGATGTGAAGTTTGATGGACTACCTTAGGAATTTTTAAAATTTGATTGACTAAATGGATATTTATCTTAAATTAGTCAAAATTTTATTATTTAGCAATTAATTTAATAACTTAAATGATGTCATGAATTCCATATAGCATTTCATGATTCATTGATTAAGAATTTTCAATTAACTAATTAATTTTTTTTCAAAAGATACGTTACATCTATCTCGTAAATAAATAAAATTTTCTCTTACTATTGGTAACCATAAAAAATTAGCGTTCGGAATGAATGACACGTAACAGTAACGAGTGATGTGATTGTTGATGATGGCGATGATCTATGTTTTATTATATTAATACTATTTTTAGTAAGAGAAATGTTAAAAGGAATTGAATCTTACCACCAAGCACCACAAAATAAAAATAAAAAATAAAAAATGTTAAGAAGGGATGTAAGAAATTAGACATATGACTAGTTCAACAAGCATTAGAGCATGAATATCTATTTGGAGATTATATATTAGAAGGTAAATACTAGATGGAACACATTTGATCTAATTTGATTTGATAAGTGCAAATGATAGTGATTGAAGTGTAGTGTAGGATTGAGTTCAGTGCAGTGCAGGGCTAGGTGCCTGCAAAAATAATGCATTGTTAAGTCAGTTAAATTATACAAGGCCAAGAAGGAGCATTCAAATAAGAAAAATACCAATTCAAGATTTTTAGGCATTTCCAAACTCTTGAAAACCAAATAAAATCACCCAAAGACAGAGATATGCAGAGCTATGAAAAGGGGAGATGGTTAATTTTTCTATTATTTAAATCTACTCTATTTTTTCCATTGGAACTTTGATCATCTTTAGAAATTCAAATTATACAATTATTTTTAATTTAATCTCTATACAATAATTTGTAAAAATTGAGTTTATGCATTTTTTAAAATTGACAATGTGAATCCAATGCGTTAAAAATTTTTAGGGTCTATAATGATGCAGTATTCGGTTATGTTAATGTGATTTTTTTATTGAGATGATATTGAATCTGATGACATTACAATGATGATGTGACATTTTACGAACGATGTAATAATAGTATCAATATGACATGAATAAGCATTGATATGGATTTGATAAATATGGACATGGAATTATTAAATATGAGCTCATAGTTTTAAATAAGATCGAAAAAAAAATGGATAGAAAATGCGAATAGATTTATAAGATTTAAGGAAAGAGTGTTGTGAAACAAAGAGAATAATTGAATTGTTGTGCTCTATAATTTCAAATTGTAAAATAGATAAAAGCAATGTCACATGATTATTAACAAATTATTATATCTAATGTCACATCAAGAAGAAAATACTATACCAATATAAATGACAAAAAAAAAATTTAATACTATTAAGATTTTTCTGACATTGTCAATTTTAGAATTATAATTTAACCTCTTTAGAAATATGTTTCAAGTTCCTATTAATCATTCAATTATTCTCTTGAAAACAAATGACATAATATCTAAAATAGTCTCTAAATTATTTACGAAATTTCAAGTAAATTTTTGTTCTTTTATTGCATTTAGTGAAATTCTTGTATTTTTATTTTCAACCAAATAAGTCTTTATAATTAATGGTTGATTTAGTTAAAATGTCATTTACTATTTTATACCATGTGACGTTAATGTTTATGTTGAAATATCATAATAGATGATGACGTACATAACATGTTATGGCATAAAAATATAATTATATGATATTTTTTAACATTTACGTAAAAATCATATAAATATAAAATGATAAGTGATATTTTGATTAATAATAATTAATCAACCATTAGCTATAAGAACTTATTTAACTTAAAATAAAAATACTAAAACTTAATTGAACGTAACAGAAGAATGTGCCCTTATGTGAATTTTTTTGAAGATTATGTCAAAACAAAGATGTTGCTGATAATTTACATATCTAAAACAACAATATGTACTTTTTTTTAATGCAATAAGCTTCTAATTAGATTGCAAGATTATAGCTAATCCACTGCAAATAATATTTTACTAGGTCTAATAACCAATCAAATTCCAAATCTTCTGGTCAGTTAAACATTCAATGAAAAAATGGGTTTTCAGCAATTATCAATGAAATATAATTCAAAGCCAACTGACCTAAGCAACTGGTCGAAAACCCAGTTCAGTTCAACTCAGAAGAATAAGACATTAGCAGAATCATCCAAGAACAGCAAACTGAGCTATGCTCTTTCGGTCTTGGCAAATGGGCTTATCTGTGAGCCCAATACTTACCAAGCTACAAAACCCTACTCTTTAGCCAGAAGCTCAGAGCCGAAGCATGCAAGCGGCGGCTCTGCTACGTCAACGCAGGCTCTTTCGAGCAATACATCAAACACTTGATACCACTGTCTCATCTCTCAAGTTTCTTTGTTCCCGAACAGCTGATAACCTTCAAGGACAAACTTCAGAGCCGAAAACAGATGAACCCAAGTGCTTATCTTCGAGAATTGAGAGACTTCCTAAAGGAGAAACAGTTGGGTCAGCATTTAAAAGCTGGATGGGTGATGGGTTTCCTGTTCATAGAGGGGACATTTTTCACGCTATTAATCGTTTGAGGAAGCTTAAATTGAATAAACGTGCTCTTGAGGTAAATTTCTCTCTCAGTAATTAGTCTAAAATTTTTGGTTTTTATAGTTTCTGTTTGATTGCTAAGAAAAAAAAAAATTGTTCCAAAACAGGGGTGGAGCTTAAACTCAACTTTGTCAAATGTTAATAAGCTCAGTTGCATGGAAATATTTCTATCTTTTTTTCCCCTTTAAGAAGTACATAATGCTGAAGAACTTATTATTTAAAATATTGAGTTGTTATTTTGTCTACATTTGAGAACTACTATGCTAGAATCTTAAAGCAATATTATGGCAAACAAATAGAAAAGGCGTTGCATTTCATTAGTTGAGCACTTGACGCATAACATGTATATTATAGAAATCTATTAGCTTTGGCACAAAGTGTGTAACCCCTTTGAAATTATGTGCCTTTGTACTTAAAGTTCAAGGTATGACAAGTCTCTGTTACGGCAGGGGATCTAACACTGGGGATTTCATTACTTCTGATAGGCGATGGAATGGGTGATTAGAGAGAGACCATACAGGCCGAAAGAATTAGACTACTCTTACTTGTTGGAGTTTACAACTAAACTCCATGGGATATCGCAAGGTAAAAAACTATTTAGTTGTGTCCCTCAGGAGTTTCAGAATGAGTTGCTCTACAATAATCTTGTGATTGCATGCTTGGATAAAGGCATGATAAGGCTTTCGCTCGAGTATATGAAGAAAATGAGGGAATTGAGGCACCCTATCTCGCACTTGGTTTTCAACCGTCTGATAATCCTCCATTCATCTCTGGGCCGCAGGAAGACCATTCCGAAAATTCTAAATCAAATGAAGGCGGATAAGGTGGTGCGACATGTCTCCACCTACAATATTCTGATGAAAATAGAGGCACATGAGCACAATATTGAAGGGTTGGTAAAGGTTTTCTATGATATGAAGCGAGTAGAAGTTGAGCCAAATGAGATATCTTACTGCATACTAGCTACTGCACATGCAGTGGCAAGGTTATACACTGCAGCTGAAGCTTATGTTGAGGCTGTGGTGAAGGCTATGACGGGGAATAACTGGTCGACACTAGATGTCCTAATAATATTGTATGGGTATTTAGGGAAGGGGAAGGAGCTGGAGAGAACTTGGGGCACCATCCAAGAGTTTTCCCATGTTAGGTCTAAAAGTTATATGCTGGCAATTGAAGCATATGGTAGGATAGGGCAGCTAAGTCAAGCTGAAGAGCTTTGGTTACAAATGAAGTCAATAAAAAGGTTGAAATTAACCGAGCAGTTCAATTCTATGATATCTGTATATTGCAAACATGGGCTTATAAGCAAAGCAACTGGGGTTTTCAGAGAAATGAGGATGAACGGATGCAAACCAAATTCCATTACCTTTAGACACCTTGCTCTGGGGTGCTTAAGAGCAGGACTGGTGGAGGAAAGCTTGAAGACTTTAGAGATGGGTATGAATTTCCCAACAAGCAACAAAGTCAGGTGTTCAACACCATGGTTGGAGACCACTTTTTTTATGATTGAGATTTTTGCTGATAAAGGTGACGTAAAGAATGTTGAGAAGTTGTTTGAAGAGCTTAAAAAAGCTAACTATACTCGGTATACCTTTGTGTACAATACTTTGTTCAAGGCTTATGTGAAGGCCAAAATCTATGATCCAAATCTTTTGAAAAGGATGATTCTCGGAGGGGCTAGGCCAGATGCTGAAACCTATAGCCTACTGAAGCTTGGTGAACAGCTTCAAAGATGACTGTAAGCCTGTAATCCTTATGATTTGTTGATTGTATTTATTCATTTCAAATGATTCTTCCAAGGAGAAAGAATGTTATGTATATTATGTCAAATTATTAACTCTCAGGTTCAAGTACTCTCAATACTATATTTGGATTCATTCAATTTTTAGTCATGATGAATTATATTTAGTAAATTAAATTAAATTTAATATTCAACCATATTTTTTGAGAAAACGAATAATTTTTATTAAAAAAAATAAAGATTTACAATTATAAACTCTCTCAACAAAACTGTTCTGTTGTACCTGTAACCATAACTGCCTATAATTCACAAGTCAAACTAGACATGAATCTATTACTTTGGATTTCTTCCTGGGTTGCGCAAAACATTCGTCTCTGTTGGAAAGGCAGTGAACCTCTCATTTTGTGGCATAACAGCTGCATAAGGTGACATAAATCCAGGATACATACCGGCCAAGTATGGATTATAGGCAGAGTAGTGTAGAGGCGTCATATAGCTGTCAACTGCAACATATTGGGAGGTTTGCCACTCTGGGTAAATTGGCACCATGGAGACCTTCCTCTTCCTTTTCTGTCCCGTCTCACCCGAAATTACTTTCTTCTGTTGCTCTTCTTTTTCTGCAAGGAGGAACGCTTCCTTTCGATGTTGGCTCCTTCACTTTTTCTGAGGCGTGTTGTGGGGGAGCAATGATCTCTGTCTTCTGATCAGCTTTTGATGCAGTATCCTGAATCGCAAAGCTGGCTCCACCATTGTCAGAATTCCAGTTTCCAGATTGATCCAGAATTCGGTTGATCATATCTCTAAGAGTCACATTAGGCAGAATATCAGCGGCCACTATTTTCCTTTGGGAAACACAACCAGACTCGGAAACAATGTGATCCCTTGAGCACTTGTCACAAAAGCTACTGAAACAGCACTTTGTCAAAGCATCATCTTTCATCACCTTCTTACACAACGGGCAGTAAAATCCAAGTGGTATCATATTATCACCCAAACAATTGCTAGAAATGGAAGCAAAAGCCTTTGAATCTGCAGTTGTAGGTTTAAACCCTTTTGAAATCATAACTGGGATCCTAATTAGTAGGGCAATGTTGAATATGACGTCCTGCCACCTTACATCCATGTCCAACGTAGCCATATAGTGGAATTCGGCCCATCATCAATTTTGTCTTGCTTACCGTGGGTGTTGCTTGGATTCGTTTACAAGAATGGAATCCAATCAGAATCAGGTTCAAAATCATGTTATTATTATTATTTTTTGTTTGTATTTCTTTTCTCTGAAATTCAATTAGAACAATCAAATTACAAAACACTAAGTTTATGTGATTATCAAATATGTAATTACTGTAAATATAAGATTATAGCCTTTAGTATATATGAAAAAATGATAATTATAAAGAATATGGTAGTTGAAAAGATTACATTGTAATATTTTATTTGAAAGCACTTCATTAGAAATATAATATAAATTTATAAAATTATTATTATGTATGAAAATATAAAATTGAATTAATTTATGTTCTTTTTAATGTAAACTTTTAATTTTTCAAATTTTATCCTTTAAAAATAATAAATAAATATTACTTAAAATGATAAAAGCCACAAGCAAAAGACCCACAAAGATTCTCTATACTCATGCTTGAGGGCCCGCACAAGTCTCTTCTATAGATGGCTTCATATTATAAGATATATTTGGTTCTTTCCTTTTAAAACATAATTCTATATTGTTTCCTAAATTCAATATAATAATGTTTGCGAATTGACTTAATCTAGGATTTCAGACAGTTTAACTCAAAGATTTTAGGTTTAAATTTTGAAATAAGAAAAATGGGAATTCAATTAAAGTTAATATAAATAAAAAATTATCAAAAAATTGAGAAAAATTAAGATCTTCGGATATAAAAGAAAAATCAAAGGTAGGTAAAACTAGTTCAAATACAAGCCTTAAATCTTGATAACTATTCCAAGATTAAATCAATTAATCAATCCAAGAAATCTCCTCACGAATTTCTTCTTCTTCTTCGGGAGTAAAATCACTCTTGATTCCAAAAGTTTGACGAACTTCCTCAACGCTCCTGCACTGTTTAATCACATCCGCAACTTGTTTGATAACTCGTTCCAGCAAGCTGTCAATGCTGAGATAGTCCGCAGCTAAGAGAAGCGCATAAAGACTGTCTTTATCGACGTCCACAAATTTCGATTCCCAATTCTCGAGTTCTTCTTCGTCTGATCCGTCGTTGTTTTCTTCCCACTCCCAATTCTCGACTTCTTCTTTGTTTGATCCGTCATTGTTTCCTTCCGACTCCCAATTCTTGGCTTCTTCTTCGTCTGATCCGTTGTTGTTTTCTTCCGACTCCCAATTCTTGGTTTCTTCGTCGTCTGATCCGTTGTTGTTTCCTTCCTCACATATTTCTGACTCCCAATTCTTGATTTCTTCTTCGTTTGATCCGCTGTCGTTTTCTTCAACATAATCAACATGTTTTTGACACCATTCTATTACATTCCTTAAGGTCTTGCTATGCACCGTGAGCAACGGAATCACACCAATGTCGCAGCCGGCTTCGACCACGTTCTTGATCAGCTCCGATTGTATGGCCACGGATTCTTCGACCTCGAAGATTTGGTTGTCCTTGCTCTTCAGCTTTAATACCTTACCAGAATTATTGGACGATGACATGGTGTTCTCGATAGGTTGAAGGAAAAACTCTCTCCAAGGCAGAAAATTGTTTTGTTGATGTAGAATCACAATAACTTGTTGGAGAGAGTTTAGGAATATTTATATATAACTTACATAAGGTTTGTACCCTAAGGCCTAATCCTTCTTGGAGTTGGTTTATTTTGTTATGTGTGTATTAATCCTCATCTTACTGAATCAGTTGAATGTAATTGAATTTATCAATACCACTAGGGATGTAAAGGAATAAAATCCTATTTTTTTAAGTATCTTACCCTGAATCCGTTTAATTAAGAAGATACCTGCATTCTATTAAAATTCCAATAAATTAAAAAGATACTCGAATCTTGTTAAAACTCGAATAAAACACATAAATAATGCTTTTCAGCAAACCAAAAACCATGTTAGATAAAAGGATGAAAAAGAAAAATCAGAAAATCATCTCATTAACCTATACTGCAGACTGACAATTATGGTTGTTCATGAAAAAAAAATAAATTATACAACAAATTCCAAATCCTATTTCTCCCAATCCAGAAAAGGAGTAACCCACAAATTTTTAAAGGGTACCAAAGCTTCTGAAAACAAAGTCATGATTCCTCTTCATCAGCTTCAGCAGCAGCAATCTCAGAATCCAATTTGTCTATTAGTTGCTCGCTTACATGTTTTGCTACAGAAATCATGTCAAGAATAATGCTAGGATCGAGGCCAGCGCCACCTCGTTTGGTAAGGCCACAAATGCGCCCTTTCCGGTTAATTGAAATTGAGATAGCTGAGCTCATTTGGGATTCCTCTTCTGAAGTAGCATCGACAATATTGTGCCTCCCCACCTAAAGAGCAGAAGGCAAGAAAATAAAGGTGAAATAGCAAACCTTCAAAAAATATTGAGAAATTTTAAAAGAACAGCAAGCTTTACCTTCGTCAGTGTAACAATGACAGGGATGCCAGATGTGTCAAACCGTAAAAACTCCTCGTCACTTATGTTGACTTCAGGTTGCTCATCACCTGATGTCTCGGATGCAACATTGACCTTTGGAATGCCAGTATTGCTTAAAGCAGCCTTTGCAAACAACAGAGTCGATTAGTTAATTTTGATTTTTCAGAACCAGTAAAATCACCATGTGTATCAAAGTAAACTAACAAAAAGGCATTTAAAGTGAAGTACAAAAGGAGGTTGACAGAAAAGAATTTAGATTAGAATTGTGGGAAAGGCTATTTTACTTCAACCCTTCACTTCAATATGAAGCACTTATGTGAACATGACAAAACTCAAGCATATACCTCATGGAAACTTTGACAACTGTTAGATTGATGCAAAAATAGACACCTAACTGTGCCTGATACCATTAAATATAGGATCTAGGCAATCAAATAGTTACAAAAATTCTAGGGACTAAGGGTATTATTAGGAGTTGATTATCAGACAGATCCTCACTCAATTTGACAACATAAGTTGAGAAGTCAGACTGGAGCACAAATGCTAGGATAATTGCTTTTCATCAAATAACAGGTATAATTGCATTTCATCAAATAACAGGTATAATTGCTTTTCTGTACTTGCAGTTCATTTGAAATTTAAAACCCAACCAAACCCGAACCAAGAGAGAGAAGAATAAAATGTCAGATAACTAAAATACCTTAATGGCAGCACCAAGGGCATCTAGCAAATTCCCGTCTGAACTAATAACAAGCCCATCAATATAGAGATCCCAGCAAACTTTTCCTTCCACAATTACCAGAGATGAGGGATCAATTCCAGATCCTGGCAGAAATGGTTTAAGAGATTATGTTACTAAACTGAAGAAAAGCAACAAAAGCTAAAATAACAATGAATTACAGTGACTAAGCAGAAAAAAGAAACAAAACAATGAATTACAGGAGAGTGACCATCTATGAGAATGTCAACCTGCTCCACTTTTACCACCTAAGAGGCAACGCTGCAGAGCAACTGAGAGTTCTGTTGACAACTCCTCACCCCCTCTACCCTGTGCAAAATAGAATACAAGAACTTAACTCATAAAACGAAGCAATAATGGATTAAGAATAACATGGTGAAAGACAAACGACAGACAAACCTTGATTAGTCATAATTACAGAGTACTATGTATAAAAGCAAAAGGAAGAAAGTCAAGACTAGAACAAAATTAGTCCCTGCTAAAATAACAAATGCCCATTTACTATGACCAAGAGGAAAGGAAACTCACACGCCCAAACATCACAAGTGAGATTCACAAGTTGAACCATCCAAGAAAAAGATAATGGCATGCAAGTGAAATCCACAAACACTCTAAAGAGGGCCTAGAACTTTCCATTTACAACTCTTCATAAAAGATCATGTTCTCCAAGGAAGATTTTTGAAAATACATTCATGGATGTATAGTAATTATGAATGCATTAACACCAACAAAGTTAGTGTATGATGAAACTTGAAAAACTATTTGCTCTTCCAACTCACCCCATATCATTTTCTATGTAAACAGAATTACAATTTTATCTTAACCAACATTAACAAAGAAATAAAATGAAAAACCAAGTAGATGGTGGAATATGAAAATATTCATTTGACTTCAACCAATTCAATCAACAAAGGAAAGATCCAGCTGTAAAGCCAAACCACCTCAAACATTGGTGCTGCAGTTGGACTACAATCAACATATATAGCAATCTTTCCTTTGTCAGGTTGCAATGCACTTGGTTTTCCAAGCTCTCCCTGCAAAAACATAAATTAGCAAAACAATATTATGGTGCACCTAAGACAAGAAGGAAACATGAAAAATCTTCAAATTTTGGCGTCTAGTGAACAAAAAATACCTTGACACTGGCAATAACATCAGTTGCACCAAGCCTAATTCTTGCTGAACCATGTGCCTGTCATAATCCTTTTCAATGAAAATTCATCTCAAAGAAAGTTAAATAGATATAGTGTTTGTTGCAGTTGAGAGAATTTAGTCCATGCCTGAGGAATAACTCCAGTTTCAACATATATGGGTCGGTAAGTTAACCTTTTTCGACCATCGGAACGAAGGTCTTGAGCAATTCCACCCTGTATGAAATGTTTTTCTCCAACAGAAAGCCCCACCATTCCTGTAAATCCACAAAAACAGAGACGTAATCATTCTGATCATGTGGAATGGGCATATTGATGTATTTCAAGAATACCCAATGTTTTATTAAGCTTGTCGAACAAGTAGATTGCGGAATTCAAAGCTAAGAAAATGAAAATGGAGAATTAATGAACTAAGAAAAAAATACCTTGAATAAACTGAGTTTCACCTTTCGCGTCCACTGCAGAGATTTCGATAGAAATTGAGCTTTTTTTTTAAAAAAAGAAAGAAAGTATGAGTAGGGTTTTGGGCGGGAGAAGGAACTAGTGAGCCAACTCAGAAATAATTAGGGTTTTAGGGGTTTAGAGGGAGTTGGCCAATTGGGGAAACAGCTTTACGTGGCTTCGACAAGTCCCAGCCTGTAGATAATTTGTACGTTTATTTTTCCCACGCTGGGATCCGTTTTGTTTTGAAGTAAAATATTTTTAAAAATATATTTTCAAGATTTATGAGTTAATTTTAAATAAAAAGTATTTTATGAGTTAATAAAGTTAATTACAAAAAAATGTTTTATGTTCTTGAAAAGCTTAAGGTATTTTTTAAAAAATTAAAAAATATTTTTTATTAAATTTATGAATATAAATATAATAAATAGTAATATTTAACTTTAAAAATTTTAATTTAAAATATTGATATTTAAATTATACAATGTAATTAAAATCAAAAAAATATTTTTTTAATGAAATCATTCAATATAATTAAATTTTTTATTTATAAATTAAATTAATTTTGATTAATAATTATAATAAAAAATATTTTAATGATCATCATTTGATGAATAGATATTTATAATAAGTTTATATCTTACTAATAATTATAATAAAAAATATTTCAATAATTATTATTTAATAAATATATATTTATAAATATAAGTTTTGGATATCTTACGTAATGGATGATTATATATATTTTTATAATTATGATAAAAAGTGATAAGATGAATTTTTTTAAAAAAATTATAATTTATTTTCATTACACATATTTGGTTAAATGCTTTGCAAAATATCATTACTAATTTAATAATTTTTATTTTCATTTTTAAATTTAATTCCAAATTAATGAAAATGAAATATCAATATTGTTTTGTAATTAACTCTTACTTATTATTTTAACACCTAAATAACTCCATTATGATGAAAAATAATTTTTATAAAATGATCCAAATAACAAAAGATGTTTTCAACTGTTTATTCAAATAACAAAAAACATTAAATTTTTCTGTTACGCACAAAAAAGTTTTCTCCAACAAATCATTTTTCGGTTACTAAACAGATCCTTATTTTTACTAACTTTTAATAATTATTTAAAAAAAATTTTGAAATCAAAATATTCAAAATTAAATATAAATAAATGGATTAAAAATAATTTTCAATTATTATTTTTATATAACTTAATTCTACCAATTCAACCGCAATGATCCTAGGTATGACTTGCAAATAAAAGTTTCACCTTTGTTTATAAACATTAATTTTTAAAATTATTTTTTTCTTTCACAATTATAATAGCAACTAATAGAAAATGGCGAAGCCTCAGTTACATTAAATTAAGAAAGAAATGGTGAAGTGCTACATTAAAATGTTTCATTGCGTTCTTAATATTAATAATAAAACATGTCTAACGTCAAATTCAAATAAACCAAACATATATTTTTACCTTAATCATAAAAATTAATTATCATTAATCCAAATTATAATATACTATGTCACCTCCTATCATGTCTTATCATGATTAAAAACTTATTTAATATATAATAAAATATTAAAAATTTTAATTAAATACAATTAAAAGTTCAAAATTCATTTAAATTTTCCTTTTTTGGGTATTATGCCTAAAAATTTTAAAAAAAAATCAAATCTCAAATTTAAATATTAACATGCGCAAGTTTTATTAACTTGATATTGGATTATTTATTTAACTTGTTTTTGACTCACTTCATAGAATGAATAATAATTGTAATTTTTACTATTATAAATAATTTGATAAAAATAATAAATTTGAAAACCAATGTGAACAAATCCATCTCGATGAACCTTGCCCTAAGAAGAATTCAAAAATTATTATAAATAAAGACCACATTCATCTCCTCAACTAGTTTTAACATATTAACACCAGGCTACTGGAAACGTAGTTAAGGCAGGGAATTCCATTACAAAAATTCCTTAATACTAAACACCTAAACATTAAATCAGTACCACAAGCACAATATGCTAAGAGAATATTATTATTTTATATAAATTGAATTAGCCATCGTACTCCCCCTCTGCAAACTTGTTCTCCGGATAAAACACGGCAATAACTTGATTTCCACCAAATTTCCGACCATTCATAGCACCTTGAGCTTTCTTTGAACCTTCGACGTCCGAGTACTCCAGAAATACCTAAATAACACCGGAGATTTACAGTCAGTAACATAGGGGAAATAAAATAGGAAATCATCCTGCAGGTTCATCAAAACAATGCATTCACTCGCAATTAGGTTATATACATAAGATGACAACTAGACAATGATGGGATAAATAAAAGTCTTCAAAAAAACAAAAAACCCTGGTAAAAAGAGTCAACTGACCTTCCCTACACCTGGGGCTGCTTCTCCACTTGGGTTTGGGCGTGGGATGACAACATTCACCAATGCACCTGCATATTATGTGTAAAAATTTCGAATCTACAAAATGAGGAAAAAAAGAAAAACATTTTTTTTCTGGAAAGAATTTAAGTCAGAGAAAGCATTATCAAGTAAATATAGATAGAGGGTTAGGAGTCTTCTGTCTGTATGTTAGGCTTGATTCTTTATAGCAGAATGTGGAACAAGAAAGGGCTGTAAAACAGAGATATAAACACAAAAGAAAATAAAGAAAATTAATAAAAATATATGAGACATTTCATGTTAAAAAAGAGGGCCAGAGAAGAAAATGATGCATCAGTTTGTTTAAGAATTTTACCATATTTTCCACCCTCTTGTCTCATGTCTTCCACAATGTCTTCATACTCCTCATCATCTCTGAGATCATCTACATTAAGTGCTTGAGTCAAGCACACAACCTTTGTAGGCACACCTTGTGGTTGCAAAATAAGCCTCTGAAAAACAAAAAGAATCAGATTTAGCCTACAAACCACACCTAACAACAGCCTGAAATTGCAGTTTATGTAATGGTATAAGATTTTTAAGAAAACAATAATATCTAATCCCACCTGCAAAGCAATCTGCTGCTGTGCATGCTGGAGTATACTATCTTGCTCTGGCTTAGGCTGGGTAGCACCCTGGTTTGCTCGCCTAACAGTGAGCGTTTTATCACCCATTTTAATCCCATTTAGAGCAGCACAAGCTATATCTGTAACTGACAGGTCTTGATAAACACAAAAAGCATAGCCTTTCGAGTTTCCAGTTTCTCTATCTTTTACTAGATCAAAACCTCGAAGAGGCCCAAAAGACTCCAATAGCTCCCTGATCTGAGCTTCTGTGAAGTAATACGGAAGCCCGCCAACAAATACGCGGTCTGGACCCTCAAGCCCACCAGCAGAACCAGGAGTTAGACCCACAGCAGCTAGATTAAGACTGGGATTGGGCTGGCTTGGACCAAGAGTTGCAGCAAGCGAGGGATTATAGTCACTAGGTCTCCTCACCTTCACAGGTGCTCCCTGAAAGTGCAAACAGGTCAACATAACATATTTTATTTAAACAATTTCAGCATCAAGATCGAAAGGAAAATAAAGATACCTCAAAAATAATCCCATCTAAAGCCATTGCATTACTGGCCTCCTCAACAGATCTCATCTCTACAAAAGCAAACTTCTTTTCATGGTTTATGTAGACATTAACTACAGCGTCCCCTGAAAATAACACAAAAATATGAGCAACTATAGAAGAAATAAGGCAGGTAGTTCAGTCATGTTAAAAACAAATAAAACCCTTAGCATACCTGGACCAGCAGTGTTTCCAGCAATTGCGGCCATGACATGGCTAAAGAATGTTGCAACTGACTGTAATATAATAGTAAGGGTCACTATCGGCTTTATATGCAAGCATAACAATAATAATGCTACAACAGTAGAGAGTAAAACCTGTTCATTTGCTGTAGGAGGAAGCCCTCCAACGTAAACCCGACGAGCATGCCGAGTAGCCTGAAATCACAAGATAAATTCTATAAATTTCTGTAATATAAGAAAAATATTTTCTGAAGAACAGTATGCACTACAATGTAGGCATAATCCTGCTAACCTGCTGAGTCATTGCCTGAACTGGCATTACAGGGAGAGCACCAAATGGCTGCAGCAAAACCAAAATAAAACAAAGTTACAGCACATACAGCAAGCTCAAAAACTGTCAGGTGCATAAGAGAAATATATACCTGACCGGTTGCAAGAGGAAACATGTTGGGAAACACTCCAGGTAAGGTTGGGCTAGTCCCAGGAATCTGGCCTGAAAGGAAATTCGGATTTAATATGAGGACATAATTATAAATCAAAATCATATTTGTATAGCAGTTGATCTACATAAAGACTTTTAAGCCTCATTTCCATAGCATATCCAAGCCTCTCACAGTTTTAGAGATAGAAAAAAGAATTCATCACATGCAAGTTCTGGAGGAAATATTTAGCAAGACTACCAAAACAGGCAATAGTTGCCAGTTGAAGACGTACAATACCATCAAAACTGGTGCATTGAATCCTCCTTGTACATAAAAGCTACAGAAGTCGGCTCACGCCATTGCCTTCTTACAACATAGACAAAAACATAGAAACAAACAAACAAACACCAAACACAAGACAAAACCAAAGCTCTCTCAGTTCCAGAATTATTTCACCAAGTAAAAAAATTTAAAATAATATTATAACCCTTCAACAAGATCACTGCTTAAAAGGTGATATATACAAATGGAAAAAAAAGGTACAGCTTACCAAAACCACACCAGTATTTTGATACGAAGTTTCCACACTAGATCATCCAAAAACAAAAATAGCAGTTAACAAAGTATAACAATATTAGTTTTATACGAAAGGCATATCTACCTGCAGCAGCTGCTGCTGCAGCGCCAGCAGCTAACATTGCTGAAGCTGGAGGGGCCATGTCAAAACCACTAATTCTTTTGCTGCCAGAAAGGAAAATTCGAAGTTAGCATACCAGGAGCCAGAATATTTATCTGAAGCTATCTTAGTTTTCTAATGTAGTTCTTTTAGGATCTACCTCTTTGAGCGTGAGCGTGAACGAGATCTTGACTTTGATCTGTGTTCAGATCTACCCCTTGAACGAGATCGGGACCGGCGCCTATGCCTGTCCTCCCTGTCTCTATCATAGTCCCTTCTTCTGTTAATAACATTTGAGCAAATATAACTCATTAACAAATAATGATTAGCAACAAAAAGAAAAGAGCAACATTCACAATAATTCATATTACAGATGAAATTACCTGTCATAGTCTCGACTCCGGTAATAATCATCATCATCCCTATCTCTTCCCCGATCCCTCCTCTCACTTTGTTCCCTACTACGATCCCTATGACGATCTCTGTGATGGCGGTCCCGATCACGATCCTTTTCTCGATCCCTATCCCTGTCCCTGTCCCTATGGCGATCACGGTCCTTGTCCCTTTCCTTGTCACGCCCTTTCTCTCTATCCTTTTCCCTACTTCTAGAGGACTCCCTCTCATAATCCCGAGATCCTTGCTGCAAAAGGTGAAAGTTGCATTTTAACTTATATCACTAGAAAACCAATTTTCAGAGCACAAACATGAAACTCACATGAGAAAGTTATTTTGCAGGAAGAGCTTTTTCTTTCTATCATGAAGAATATGCCTAGACCTCATTTAATCGTGCATAGCTTCGAACAAAAATTAAGCTGCCTTACTGTTATTTTTTTCTAGTTGCTAATTGCTTAAAAGCAAAAGAAAATGATATAAACTAAAATCGTCATTGATTTAAAATAACTAAAAGACTAAAATTTAACACTAATTCTAAGGCAATTGTTCAATCTAAAAATAAAATTATATATTTTTATTTCTAATTCTTCAAGAATATTCCTTATGCTAAGATAACAAACAAAACAATACCTTAAAATTTCATTTAGGGTAAAAAAAAAATGGAAATCCAGCAAAACTACCTTAAATTTCAAAAAAAATTCTTCTAAACAAAAACTAAAAGAACCAAAAATCGATTCAAAAAAAGAGTAAAAAAAGAGAAGGCAAAATTAAGCTACATTTCAGGCGATCTAACCTGAGATTTGGAATCGTTTTGATCATCGGGGCGAGGCTGTGGTGAAGAACCTCCGGCATAACTGTTATCGAGGTTGTCTCCGTTGCCTTGGTACCGCGCTTCTTCGTAATCAGTCATTTTCTTCAAATTGGTAACGGCAAAATCTCAAAATCGAATTCCCAAATCCAAGACTTCGATTTGTCGGCTGGAAGAAGAGGAAGAAGAAAGCAATCATGAATTTTCACTAGGGCACATTTGTAGAGCAACAGGTTCCAGATTAGGGCTTATGTGTTTTAATTTCAATTTTGGGGGCTTATAATCCACTCTACCTGGGTTTAACAAATAACATAATCCATCTGGCCCAAAACACAGCCCATAAAACCTAAAGGATCGTTGTCCTGCATTGGGCCTTTCTTATATCTTGATTCTGGAGCTTTAACTTTGATGGTGGTTTACATTGCAGGACAGTAGGGGCTACATCTACACTTTCAACGCGTAAAATACACGTCTACAAGAGCCTGCAGGGGAGAGAGATTCACCGTAATCCGGATCAACTTCAAGCGTGATATCACTTATCAGTGACCTACAACTCCAATTTAAAAGATATATCTATTACGTGAAGGGAGATCATATTTATAAATATAAAATCATCTCATTTTCATTGTTATAAAATCTGTGACATTATAGGAATTGTTTTAACCTTTTATGTCAATAAAAGAAACTATTTTCTTACATTTGTTTGTTTTGTTCATCGATAACGGTATGGGATGAGCAAAAGCATCATTCCGTGTAAGGAAAACTTAAAATCATTTCTTTTATGCTTCATAATGACATACATGTTCACGCCATGTCTGCTTCTCATTCATGTTCACGCCAGGCAAGCTTCATAATTGAAACATAAAGTTAACGCAAAGGCCGTGGGGAAACTACAATCTAAACTGTTGACTGGAACGAAAATGACATACAAATGCACCATTTCATGTCTCAATTCACCGCAGTCTTTCCCATTAAACTCATGTTGGCTAGGATAAGAAAATCAATCTTACTGCTTTGGCACCTTTTCATAGATCAATTTGCAAATCAGAAGAAACAAAAGGGCTGTGAAGTGAGTGGAACATGGCATAAAGCAATAACATATAGATCCTTTTCTACATGGGGATGTCACTCCTTTTGACATGATTGTCAGATATAAAATCTTAATGGTTACAACCAATCAATCGAGTATGTGCAGGTTTATGTGCTGATAATAGCAACTGAATGTCTTCAATCGGACTCAGAATTATATCATAGAGTAAGAATACATCAAAGGGTCACGTATACCACAATATTCACAAACTTAATATTACAACTATCCAGAACATTAAAATCTATGTAGTTAATTCAGTCTTACAGTCCTCCAATCATGAAGATGATGGGCGGGGAAGTCGCTTAGCAATTTCCTGCCAAAGTAGATGCAAACCCTTCAATCCCAAATCATGGATAAACCTTGACAATGCGAGAACAATTCTAGATAGGGTTGCCATACACTTAGATGACAAGAAACTATGCATTGATGGCTCAAGTACTTCATTGACATAAAAAGAGGTTATCAATAACAACAAACAAATAAGTAAGATGAACAAGTATCAGGAAGTTTCCCTACACCTAAAGTGTAGCGTGAAAAAAAGGCTACACAGATTTTCGTGACGCAAAGAACTACTATCCAAATTTGAACAGAAAGTACACACTAATAGTAGTGATCTTATATTAGAATGCTGCTGACAAGTTCAAGCAATTCCCATTAAGAGCTAAGGAATAGGACCTGATTTTGGAGACTCTGATACTATCAACATTAACTGTAAAAATGACACCAAGGACGGTGCTTAAAAATTATCAAAAAACTAGTAAATCATGCGACATATAGACTAAAATCTTTCCTGGGAGACTGTATATTTGATCACATTTAAGTTATCTTTAGTAACTCCTATAAAAATCTTGACCTTGTCAAATGTCAGAAAGAATGAGAAAATAACTTTCTATGAACCTTCCAGAACTGATACTAGTGCACATAGAGTATTAATAATTAATCATTTAATTGCTGTATAAATATATAGAAGAAATACCTCGAACAACTGATTTATATTGTCTGCAGTCTTGGCAGATGTCTCAATAAAGAACATCCCATTCTTCTCTGCATAGTCAATGCCATCCTTCAAGAATAAAACAGCACATGTTAGAAGATAAATATACATTCTGCACGTATAAAGGGATCTCTATTCATTAAATTTTGGCACTAACTTGAACTGGTACTTCTCGATTCTCATGAAGATCAGCTTTATTACCAACCAAAGCCATCACTATATCTGGGCTTCCATGTTTTTGCAGCTCCTGCCAGATGCTAAAATACATCAATCTTTTGGCAACTTAAGAGCACAAAGACTCTTGAGTTTTAACAAAGTTAAAGTGACACATTAGTGCAGAATAGTCTCCTTTCCCTTTGAACTTCTAAGATAAGAGAATATGAATGGAAGTTGAAAATTTACCGCCATAAAGTGCTCTATAATTACCTTCAAGGCTTTCAGGAAAGAAAGCAAAAAAAGAAAAAAGGAACAAAGAAATGAAAAGAGAAGGGAGGGATGACCAAAATTTGGGTTGTGACTCATTTAGAAACTGAATCCAAATTCAGACTCTCTCAAGGGGAAGCAGGTAATCAGATGACCGGATTAGCCAGTTGCATTACCATCTTAAGCAGATGCATTGTTCTCAGCATGCAAGAAATCTAGATTTTCCCTCTAACAAAATGGCTTGACTAAATATCATATTATGGGGACCAATCCATCAATTGAAATGTACAATAAAATTTTCTTTTTAAATTAGTCCATACCCATGGACAAAACTTCTTCATGAAAAAAAGACAAAAACCATTTCTAGAAATTCTAGTAACCCAAAAGAATGCGAGTTCATTTTGGCATACACTGCAGAAATATCAAAAACCGGAACTGTCACACTACCACCCAGAAAACAGGAAACAACAGTAAAATTAGGGAGAGAGGAACACATCAACTGGATAATTTGCAGTTTGCACTATAACAGACAACACATACAACTAGTAAATATTAAAATATGTCACACCAAGCCAATATGGAAACTGGAAAAGTTTCTTCAAATGCTCTTCTAGAGAGCTTCACAATGTCAAACCTAGACCTTCCATGTGATATGTTTATCCCACGAAGAATACTACTCCAGATCTATGTAAAAGCTTATTCTTATCAGAAATGCAGCCCTAGACAACAGTGTAATTGTACAAAATGTTTTTTGAAGTTTTACTACCTCAGCCAAACCTTTCATCACATTCTAAAATGCAGGAAAATAATCATAATCCTAACAAATAAAAATTAAAGGAACAGAACGAGAAGCAGCCCTACCCCATTAACACCCCCCTCCCCCCCATCTCACTCTCTAAAAAAAACATAAAACATAAAACACTATTGCAATCGTCAGAAACTACCTTAACCCAATATTGTGCTTTGGTGAATGACTCTGGGCTAGTTATATCATACACAATGACAGCAACTCCAGCTCCTCGGTAGTATAGAGGTGCCAATGCAGCATACCTGAAGGAGACAAAGTAAACAATAAGCTCTTTCCTGAAAAAGGAGTGTTCATAACAAAGTAAAATGCATAATGTAAACTAAATTATGATTTCAGTTACAATACAAAAGAAGTAAGGTGAAAGGATCACAATATCATGCACTTTTCCTGTGAAAGTTATAACATGAACTTACATATCAACATGGCATTTGAGAACCATACCTCTCTTGTCCAGCTGTGTCCCATATTTCAAACTTAACAGTAGTTGAATCTTGCAAAGCTATTGTCTGGGACAAGAATGAAGCTCCAACAGTTACCTGAAATAATAAAAGGTCAACAAATCAGATAAATCTCATCATAATAGAACTTTTTCACCCTTAAAGAGAGAAGGAAGATGCTAACATCAATCAGATTGAGTATGGTTGAACAAAATGTAGCTCAAAAGGAAAGCCAGATGGGGCATGTTACAAGCTGATGAATTAAGAAAATACACCTTACCTTGGATGTAGGGTCAAACTGGCCACGAACAAAGCGAAGAACAATACAACTTTTCCCAACTCCAGAATCACCTAACAAGACCAGCTGTGAGCAGCAAAAGAATATTCAAAATTCAGTTGCATTGTTAGAAAAGCAAATATCAGCAGCAAATCAAGTGTGATAAAAAAGAAAGGTCAAAACAAGCTTCTCCTTTCTCAACAGATTTTTTTCATATATTCATCTTACTACAACCAAGATAATTCAAATGCTCCAGATGTTCATATTTTCTTGAATTAGGTTTCTAAAGATGAAATCAAGAGCCACCTTGAATCTTCAGCTAAGCTTAAGTATCCTTCTATACCAACTTTGTTATCAAAAAGAAGGTAGCCTATAACTTCTGAAGACTTAATCAAAAAGCATAAGAAAAGTATCACCTTACTGAATACTTTATTGCATATTTAGTTCATAATTGTTATATTATTGACTATATTCATGTGATTTGTGCATCTTAGATTGTTACCATCTGCATGAAAAGTAGTGTATTGCAGTTTTTATTCCTTCATATAAGAAAGGCACAGCAAGCAGCACATCTTTCAAGTCCTACTTGTTGATTAGAGACTTTAGTTTTATAAAGGTTCCCCACAATGGATTGTCTTCCTGCTTCTTGCTTGTTTAATGAAACAATAGAATTTTCAAATGTACAAGGTCCTATGATTTAAACGGTACAGACCTCCTATGGTGTGACATGCATCAGTTATGGAGTTAACTGAGCACCATTTGACTGAAAACTCTTAAATGCAAAAAAACTAAATATTAGGTGCTTCATGAGACTTTATGAATGCCTTAGAAACAATAGAAAAATTTGTTTAGGAAGAAACCTTTAACCTTAGAGAAACTTCCAAACATTTGTGGGGAAAAAGAAATTAAAGTAAGCACATATAGTAACTTGAAGCAAACTAAGATATGGATAAGACGCAACACATTTTTACATGTTAATCAATGCAAATGGAAAAAGATATCAGGCTGGTTGAGGTAGTGGAAAGAAAGGATGGCATGTTGGGGTTTTAATGGTAGCAGATTTGGTCAGTGTAGATACAAGTTGAAGTGGTGATGTCATAATTACTAGTAAATGGAGATCATGATGGTAGTAATGAATGTATATTAAAGAAATAGTAGGTTAAAAATTACATAGCATCATTAGATCCAGTTTGAAGTATCAATATATCAGTTAATCTTTTAAATGATATTTTCAAAATTAAGTGCTAAGTTGAAGAAGCGACCCAAACATGCTTAGAACACTGCTGTTAAAAATGTGCTAAAATATTTGCATTTAAATTGATTAGGATTTTAAATTTCATAAATGCATCCTAACTATAATCTGAAACGTGTAGCTACCGAATGCTCGTTAATTTTTAAACTGATTATAAAATCTTGAGTCCTTTTATCCCATCTTCTAAAGAGAGGCTCTAAGTGGCATCCCCAAAATGATTCTGAACAAACCAAGATGCCACTTACAAAACCCCAAAAAGAGAGCTATAGAACTAAACTATACCAATGTGCAACAAAGTTGATATGTTCAACTGCTAATATCTTTAAAAACTTACAAGAATTGAACACTTTGGCTCATCCTTGGCCAATAACAAATCCTTAAAAGAGTCATTACTGTCTAATATAATGAGCAACCTCAGATCTTAAAGCAAACCAACACAGATATCAACTCATTTCAGATGTTCTAACTTTGAACACGACAAAATTCAAACCAAAGCAATGATGTAAAAAACTAAAGTAAAAGTAAAATACTGCCTCCAAAACCTTTCTACTCCACCTCTTTAACCACATCAATATCTCAAATGTTCCAGAAAAAATAAGTAAAACTATGGAATACCGAGCTAAATATTTACCTTTACACGTAGATTTTTGGCATCAGGCACTCCAGAATTCTCTGCATTGTTAAGTCCAGTCAAACGCCCAGAACTCCTACCTGCAACCAATCGAAAAACCCACAAAAAAAATCAAATTTAACAACAATTCATAAAAGGTAACCAAATTCCAAGCCTTTTAACAACATCCAAACCTAATTACCACAAACCAGAACTACATCACCAGCTACTAAAAATCCACAATTCAGCTATCAAATTTTTCAGCTCAAAACCCAAAGAAATCGACCAAATACAAAGATAACATATTTCTTCACAAATCAATGAGTAAAACCCTAGAAACTAAAAACCCCAAAAAGCCAAAAAAAATGCAAAAAAAAAAAAGTCAACGTAATCGGATAGGGATTTTGCCTGGAAGAGAAGAAGCGCAACCCATGAGCTTATAAATTATAAATTACAATATATCTCTATATATGATTGAAATTTAGGGTTTTAAAGCAGTAAAGAAAGCTTGAAATTTTGATTCTTTTTTTGTTTTTTCTTTGGTGCAGAAATGGGAATTTGAGACAGCTCGTTACTGGTCATCGGAGACGGGAACACTTTTGAGCATTTTTTTAAAATATTTTTTTATTCATATTTTGCCACGTGCTCAAAAATTGGGACCGAAGTTAGGTTAGGTGGTGTCATCAACTGTGGCCAAAACAGTTGGGACTTCTTTTCTTTGTCTTATATTGTATTCTCTAGTCCTCCCGCAATGTGTGGTTGAATTACACATAATAACTGCCTTTATTTTCCTCGTTTTGTTTTTCTTGTCAGCCTTTTTTCGTACACATTTCTTTGCCCTCACCAATTCTGCAAAGATGCTTATGCCTTTGTTGGACTATGATTCATCTTATCATGTTGTACCAAGGTGTTGATTTCATTGGTTAACTTGAACTTGAAGTGCTTTTCCATTCTTCCACCATTAAATTTTCCCACATTCAATTCTTTCGTATTAAATTTTCTAAAAAAAATTATTACAAATGAATAAAAAAATAAAACAGGATAAAATTTCTCTCGATATATAATTCAATTCAACTCATATCAGAAAAATGGTCACATTTGATTCTTTTGCTTTTCATTAGTTGAATGATTGTGATATTACAAAATGCAAGTTAGCTGAGTCTTGGAAAAAGTTTCTTACATTCACAAAGTTTCAGTCCCCAATCTTAAACCTATTGAATCATACAATGTGTAGATTTCCATACTGTTAGGGCAGATTTTGTTAAGGAAGACTTGACAGTTTTAACTTGTTCAGACAGTTAAAATGTTTTGACCCCTGTTATGAAAAATTCAAAGTTTCTACTAAGTTAAACTAAGATGAACTGATGCCAAGGGTTAAACTAAGGGTGCAGGTCTATGGGTGGAACTGCCAACCTTCGACTGTTGATTGCCTTTTCCTGAGCTAAACCCGAAACTCCTCCAGCAATGCCAAACTCAAAGCTGCTCCTCAGTTCTGACACTAGGGCCTAGCTCCAAGGCTAACAGGCTTGAATGCAGCTTCATGATCCAGTCCACAGTTCAGGGCTTGTATGTCCATATTTGTTTCCCTACTTTAGGTCATTATAACATTACCCAACGCATACAGACGTGAAACTGTCCTTTCAAAATCATATAAATATTTTACTTTTATCTTTTTCCAAGGGTGAGACGGAGATAAGTAGTGGTGAGCAAAATTAGATTAGATTAATGATTTAATTGAATCATTTAAGTAAAATAGTTCCATTTAATTAATATATTAAATTTATTGGTTTAAAAGATTAATTCAATTGATTTATTTGGTTAATTTTTGATTTAAAAATTTTTAAACTGAATTAATCAAAAGATCAAATTAATATAATATATAATATTTATATTTATTATTTTTAAATTTATATAAAATATATATTTTTATTATTAATATTCATTTCATATTTTATAATTATGAATAAAATTTATAAATTTTAATCTGATAATTTCAAAAAAATAATAAAATTTTAATTCTTTTGATTTAAAATGGAATCAATCAAATTAATTTAATATTTAATTAATTTAATTTTTTATATAACTGATCAGTTTGATCGAGCCCCACAATTGCTCATTCTAGAGAGAAGTGAGATTGGAAGATCTAATTTGTAAAGATCAAATATATCCATGCTAAATTACACCATATTTCCTGTCAAAAGCCCAAAATCCCAGAAAGGAATTCTGGTTCCAGCTTAACATACAAGGCCCTAAAATCCTTAGGCTGCGAGGGTTGTTTTCAGCACTATCTGATGTGGCCCAAGCCATTAACAGAAATGGCCAAAGGGAACAGTCCCATGGCATGATTGACCTCAGATTTCAAGCAGCAAACTGTTTTAGTATTGATGTAATGGTCAGTACTTCAAATTATCAGAGCTTTCATGCACTGTTTTGGCTAAGGCAAACATGCAATGAGAGGTATGGAACTTAAAAAAGAAAAGAGCAGAAGAAAGCTGTTTGCAATGAATGAAGTTTGTCACGTGTATCTGATGGGCAAACCCAAGATTCAGCATCAATTTTTGAGGATCTGGGCTCCTCATAAAGGTTGCCAAATCAGTTTGGTCAAGTGTTTTTGCTTGTTAAATCAAAGAAGAAAAAGAGGCTGGTTACTTTCATGAACTTGACATTGATGCGTGCCAGTGTGGCCTTGGCTAGCTGTTGACAAGGAAATATTGCATGTATGATCTCCCTTCCATCAAGGAGCTAGAGGCACCTTTCGCATTCATAATTGATTGAGATCAACTGAGGAAACTCCTGTTAATTAATTTCCTTCAAGAATCATATTGATTTGGTTGTCAATTTTAGATATATATGCAAAGCCTTCCATTTCTGACTTTCAGATCTAAGTGATATCAAATATAAAAAGGATATTCATCATTCTTATAGATATAAGTTACTTATAAATATAGTGTTTCATGTCCTGTAGCAAATCTTGTCTGCAGGTAGTGAATTCTAGTCATTTTTATAAAGCTAAAAATAAGTGAAAATTATGAAAAATTGTGAGAAGCTAAGCATCAGTATGGCATAATTCTGTGATGCCCTAACAGATTGGGCTTTTTTTTTATTTTTTATTTTGTATAATGGAACGGGCCCTAGCTAGCTATTAACAAGTAGGATCTAGCAAGCCATTTTGCTGAGAAGGCAAACCAATTAAGGAGCTGAAGAAGGAACTGCTGTATGCTAGCTATAAAGATGGTGACTCGTGTTCCATTAAGCTAGCCATTCAAAAACTAAGAAGGAGGGCAAATTTTGACATGTTTGGGTGATATCTGGAGCTATTGATTGGACTAACCAACCTCCTGGGAGACAGTCCCACCTGAAGTTCAGAGGGACTTGGGGTCCATTATTTGGCAATATCATTGAATTCTAAGCAATTTAGACTTATTGCTTTAGTCTCTTCTTCATTTTGACAAACCCCAATCTTATCAAAACCCAATCTTCAGACTGTAGATGGTGTGAATCATAGCAAAAATCATGGGTTCACGAGTACATGTGAGACTCTAAGGCACATAGTTCTATAAGTTCTCTAACAGCAATTGGAACCACAAGTTAAGAGATAGGATTACATTGTCAGATAAGATTTAAGAAATTGACATGTGTTTACTCAAATAATTATATTAATTTTAATGATTTTTTTATTGATATTATATCTTGAAACCTTCACTTTCAATATATATGTGTATATATATATATCAGTTGAAAGATGGTCGTGTCCGTACTAGAATTGTTTAGACTAGAGGCTTAGAAATCATGGTATTTCTTGAAGTAGAAGCAAGCAGGTGATGGATCTCACTCTGTTTAAGGCCAGGGATATTGAGTTGCATCATTGCTGAAATGGTATTTCAAAAAACCTGTTGAACCAAACTCTGGTGGGGTAGAATCTTGGGGACATGTCCAAAACAAATGAGCTACCATAATGGTAGTAACCTTATCCTGTCCAAAGGGTTTGATACCCGTCACGTCTTGAGGGCAATTCCCATTACCCCTTTTTTCTCATGAATTTTGACCATCTGCTTATCACATTTGGTTCATGCGAAAAACTTTGGGGCCACAATTAATACTAGTAAGTTGAACTTAGAATAAGGGACAAAGCATACAAAAGTGGCAATTTGATTATTGTACTATCCTCTTAGATGATGGACAGCAAGGTGTGAATTGGGAAGAAATCATGAGAAGATGGAATTTCAGAACAATTATAGCAACTAAACTGTACACATATAACAATACCTCAGATTGCATATACAACATGATTTAATGGTAATTGTTCCTTACAACAAAGTTGGCCTAACATTCAAATATTTTCCTCCATTAATTTAAGTATATAGAAATGAAAAATGAAAGGAATATAAATTAATGGTACATATGATGCAATATTGTTCATTCAATTAGGTATACAATTCTATGATTTTAATCCTTCTATCTTAAGTTTAAAAATCGATTTAAAGATAATAGATAAATATATTAAAATTCTGTAATTAATTTGGTTGTGTGATTTTTTTTTGTTGACTATGAGATGTACCAACCTCAATTTTTTTCATTAATTTGATTAATGGGATTAATCAAGTGTGCAATATACTTGCGGAATGAAAGTTGGAGTATATAATTGTGAATTTTTTTTCAAAAATCTAATCGTCAATTTCATTATAATTGAAGTATTAAATATGTGATTTAATCTTAAAATAACATATGATATTTTTAGCATGACAAGTGAGATGTAATCAAAAAATTAATTCATCTCAACATGTTAGGATATTATCAAAATGTCACATCATTCAAATTAAAAATAAAAATATTATAGCATTTCTTAAATCAACTTTTAATATAAGAGTATGGACTAAATTTATTAAAATTTAGAGGAAGGGATTAAAATTATCGAATTGAAATAGTAGAAGGATCATAGCAAACTTCTAATCTAGACAATATTGTTCATTTAATTAGGTAAGAACAAGACACCTAAGACATATAATATAAATATATATATATAAATGATATTATATTCACATGATATATTTTGAGTCGGATCTTTCTAAATTTAGGACATTTTGAATATTGGATCCTTCACTAACAAATTATTTTTGATTTTAGATAATCTAATTTGATAACTTTAAATTTTAAGTTATTTCGATATGTAAGTACTATTTCTATGTTTTTCGATTATTTTATAGATGCAGTATAACTTGTTTAGAATATAATATTGCTTTATCTTTCTATTAAAATAAAGGTTATTTAAATTTGAAGTTATTCTGTATATTATTTACGTCAAATTCAATCAACTCAACACAAACAAATTAAAAAAATTTCAAATTGCTTAAAATCACCTTTAATTTTAGAGTTCTTTTTAAAATTTAATTTATTATATTTTAAATAATAATTAAAAATATATCAAAAAGTAATTAAATAATGAACGGAACTAAACCCGTCAACACAAAAAAATAAATCATGGATTTAAATCACAAATTAATAATATTGGTCATTTGGAAACATTAAAAAAATATATAAATAAATAAACAAAAACTCGCGTAAATTGAGATAGAATTAAGACTATTTAATAGTATCAATCATTATTTATAAAATAAATAGAATTAATACCAAATATAATTGTTTTCTTCAACAACCGACTGGTTTCGGTTGTCCCACTGAGGGGGTAGGAGAAGAATCAACCTGAGCATGCCCAGAAAATCCACGTGCAGGAGTGGTTGCCATTTTAGTAGAAGATAATAATATATTTTCAGGTAGTGGGTAACAAAATATTTTGTCAATATTTAAAGGTTTTTTTTTTAGGTATCAGAAATTATGTCTTTATTGAATATTTCAGATTATATCATGTGACTGGTCGGTGGGGATTTTTATTATTTCTTCTTCTTTTTTTGACCAGGGCACCAGCCAGGAAGTAGTTCAAGTGTCCTTTGGTTCATTTAATTTAGTTCCCCAATTTAGGAATTTAAAAGAAAGGGAAGAATCATAAAGGAAAAGAAGTCTTTTGATTGCAATTTTCAGTATAATGTTTCTATTATTGGTCCTACCATGGAAAAAGAGAACAAATCCACATCCTGTTTTAATCATCAGACCATAAATGAGTTTTGTTTATCAGAGCAACCTTGGGGAAGCAGAACATTCACGGTTGAAAAACATGTAAGGATATGCTTAGCTTTCTTGGTTTTCTGGTAGAATAGAGAAGAACAACACAAAATAAGAAAACCCTAAATCTTAAACTCTGAAGATTTTTAAGACGATCAATAACTCTAATTAATTACAAAGCTTAAGATTTAAGATTTAAATCATTTATTATATATTAAGCTCTTGCGACGATCCATTATATAACACTCTTAATTAAGATTAGTATAAACAACATTATCTAATTAAGCATAGAGTGGGACTAAAGTTATGGAATGGTGGAGATAGTGACTTTGAGGTCATGTATCAATGAAACTCCCTCTGAAATGGGATGATGATGCTGATTGGTTTTTGGGGAAATATCAGTTATGGAGCCACTGATTAGACTAACCAAATGTTTCCTTGGATATGTTGATGGGTCCATTTTTGTTTAAAGAAAAAAAATATTTTTCCCATGAAGATAAGGTTTCCCTGATGTTATCATTTCCTTGTACTCCACATGATAAAACCAATCTTTTGCCTGGTAAAATTGATCATGACAAATGGGTTGTTTCACCTCAAATGGGTTGATGAGCAGACATCATAGCAAACTGCTTGCTTCAAATAGAAGTCAGTCACTTTTCTCCTCATGCTCCTACTCATACCACTTTCAGAGTTTACACAAGATTTTTATTACTATTATTTTTATTTATTGACAATTTGAGAAGATATATGCTCAGCCTAAGCAGTCATTCTCCCACATTATATGGTACCATATTGATCATTAAAAAAAAATAATTTTTCTTTAAAGTAAAATGTCATCTAAGTATTTATATGTTTCATTGTTTAAAACAATTATTTCGCATCTCTTTTTCCAAACTCATACTTAATTAAAAAATATATGATTTTAATGAAATAATCTCTTTACATATAAATGGTAGCGGATTTAAGATTTTACATGAGAGATAATTAAAAGGTAATTATATAAGATTATGAATCGAATCAATGATTTGATTTGAAATAAAAATTAATTATTTTAAAAATAAAATAAAATTAGAAGATAAAAGGTACCCACCACCACTTTCTTTGTTCCATCGTTATATATAAATTTTCATTTGTTTCGATGATATTCCATAAATATGCTAAAAATTTAATTGTTGAAAATATCTTTATTATTGTTTAGTTTGATTTGTGTACATAGTTTTAACTTGATCACCCCACTACTCTACATGTTATGTGTTTCAAGGTCTATGCCTAACATAAATTTTTTTTTTAATAAAAGATGAGTAGGATGTTTTTTAAAATAAAAAAAGTCGAGTAAATTCATAAATTTTAAAGTGATTATTTTAATTTTTCATATTTCTTTTTCCGTTCCAAGTTAGAATTACCACAAACAAAGCAAGGAATTATATGCTTCCAACAAATTAATTTGAAGGCCACAAAATTTTAGCCCCAATCAAGAAGCCAAAGGATAAGTAAAGATTGCATTATTGGTGATTAATTTATTTTCTTGCAAAAATGGAAGTGATGTTACGCTTATTTATACATATATACACATCACCCTCTAAAGGTGCACGTGTCAAGCTGTAAATTGGTCCCACGTCTATGGAGGTGTCATTGACATTTCGTGTAAGGTGGGTAAGATTTGCCTTTTAATTTTCCATTTTTGTTTCTTTCTTTCTTAAAAGTTCAATAGTATTCACTTCGTATAATATATTTTGATAAATACTACTAATACTTATATATTTCTTTATTCCAATTTGAATTATTTTCCGTTTTCAATACGTGTCATTATTTTTTATTTATTTTTTAAAATAAAAATAATGAAAAATAATTAACCCTAACAAAAAAAAAAGTACCCAATCCTTATGGTAATTTGCTTTTTGATTATAATATATTATATAATTTAAGCATTTATGAAAAATTACGTACGTATTACCTATTAAAAAAGAGTATTTTAATTTTAATTTTAAGAAATTTTTTAATATAAATAAGGCGATGAACTGGGCCCCAGTTGGGGTTCGTTTGAATGTTAAGACTTGAGAGAGTGTGAAATGGCGTTGCACGTGTGGGTGAAAGCGAGCTCACGGAGCGTCAACGTCACGCTCTTTCAACGATTCTCGCTGTCGGCTCACGTCTACGTCTTCCCTTGGGATCCATATTATTTGTATTTCACTCATTCACAGAGTTTGCCTAACCTGGTTGAGTCAACTCAGTGAAGGCCCCAACATGATCTTGACTCATCATGATCTCGAAAAACGAAAATATTTGGAAAAATGGTCATGGTGTATTTAAGAAAAACTTAGTTCATAAATTCGATTTAATGATAAAAGAGTATGATTTGGATCATTCATATGAATCTTCTAAAAAAAAAATGTCATTCGTGATTATATATATATATTAAATAATTGTGACAAACATGTTAATTCCTTATTTAATATATATAATTGAATAATTTTAGACCATGAATTTAATAGTGTAATATTTTAACTTATAATTTCATTGAAAATAATTTAAAACCCCAAGTCCATAAATACAAACAAATTGGCATTCACAAAAGGTTTGAATATAAGATTGTTTTAAGCAGCATTTCGTAGCTCACAAGGAGGAGCGGTAGAAGAGTTTAAACCACAAAAGAATTATACAACAAATGAAGCATTTGGCCGACTTCCTTTACACACAAGTCATAGCTTTTTTCCTTATAAGGGAAATGAAAGAAGAAGAGTTCCCTGAATCAAAAGGTCTGATCAGCAAGGAATCTATATCCTGAGTCTGCAGGAAATGATCTAAAATTCACCCAGGTTTAGCATGATTGATCTCATGCTTAATCGAAACCCGATTTAGAAAATTAATAACTTTGGGAATTTCTCTCCACCAAAAATTGAATCTAATTAATTAGATCAGAACATGTTATTTCTTGGCAGAAGAAGTGAAATGAAGGCAAGCTGTTATATTTGCCAAATCATGTATTATAGTCGCCATAATTATCAAAGAGGAAAATGATAAAATTTTGTTAGCCGAACAAATCAAATCTGTATGTATCTGGAATAGCAAATTCTATGAGACAAGCATTCATTGCTCAGTCTAGCATCTGATACAACCAGAAATAGAGTTATTGTGGGAGATAATCAAGCCAAAACCCCCGTTTTTCACCAAACTTGTAGGGCAAAAGGTTTTTACAAAGAAGTTCATAGCTCCATTTTCCATCCTAAAAGCTTTAAAAGCTATTGTTTTCCCAGAAAAATCCTTCTAATTAAGAAAGCTTCATTATGAGATCATATAGAGCAGCAAAGAAGAAATCTTAGTCATACCAAAGGAAAAAGAATGAAACCCTCATCAAGTGAACCAAAATTTTCAGGGAACTGATTTTCCTGCAATTATATGGAACTATTCTTCTGACATATGATGATGATGATCTACACTCTTTCTTTGCCTAAAACTCATAAGAAAATGAACTAAAGAGAGAAAGAAAGAAAGAAAAAAAAAAAGAACCCTTCCTTTTTATGTATATTCTAATATATATGAACATAGGAACTTCCTTCTAATATAAGCTCTAACTTTGCTCTCTACATTTCCTTTTTTTCTGTTTTTGTCTTCAACTGTCACCACATTCATGCCAGCAAACAAGCATGGTGACACACCGCCGGAGAATGTAGAACCTTGCTCTTTGCTCCTTCACCAGCCGGCTGCACCGCCGTCCGAACGCCCTACAAGGGTCTGCCACGTGTCTGTGGCAGAAGCTTCTGTTGCTCTCTTGCTTCATTTCACTGTGTGTGTATATATATATAATGATTCGATTTCCCCTGCTATGGTGGTGAAGAAATAGAGAGGAAAAGGAGATTGGTTTTTCTAGTAAGTAGTTTGTTTGGTGGAGAAGAAGGAAGACTTTTTTGGGGTTTATATAAGTTTGATAATGTGTAAGGACACAAATTAATTGGACATCCGAAAAGACAATAATACCCTACTGTATCTTAATGTTTATATCAACGTACAAGGATAAAAGTGTAATTTTGTATTGACCAGATGCTCTGGCATCCATTTTGAAACATAGGGGTTATTATTATTATTATTTTTTTTTGCAAGAGAAGAAAAGGTGAGAAATAAAGATGGTGGTTAGAGAATAACGAGGTTAAGATTAATAAATTAATAACTATTTAAAAAATGCTTATATTTTTGGGTTTCCCAATAATTACAGGACAAACCTAAGATTTTGGTGAGACTTCCTTTAGATCTTCTTTTGGGGTTACCATTGTTTGACTGATGACTGAATTTGGCTCAAAGGCAAAGCAAGCAAGCGTGTACCCTTAAGCACTCGTGTGCTTTCATGGGTTTTTTTTTTTTTTTAAAATAACTAGTTATTAGAAAAAAAAAAGTTGATGTTTCCGTACAATATTTTATTAGTAATAATAAAATGATTGTAATGATTATATGAAATTTCTGAATCTCATGTTAACTCAATTTTGATGCTTAGGATTCCTAATTGGCTTGCAATTTTCTTTAGTCTTAGATAAGGTATAATATTTTCAAAATTGTTTGAATTATTTGAAGATATTTAAATTAATTTTTATTTTTTTTATTTTATTACATTTTATATTTTAATTTTGAATCAAATAAATTTTTATAATTAACGATTGATTAATAATTATTAATCAAAAAGTCATATTTTATTTTATATTATATAATATTGATATGATATATTAATATATTATAATGAATGCTATTATAGACAGTGATGGAATCAAGATTTCAAGTTTGAAGGGATAAAAATGAAAATTGAATATATAAGGAGACAAAAGTATAAAATTTTTAAAAAATAAAAATATTATTATAAAATTTTAACATAAAACAAAGAAAAAAATATAAATTTTGAAATTTTGGGAGGCAAGCCCGACTAGTCTCCCTTCCTCCACCTTTGGTTTTAGATGATGACATAATTATATAGTATTTTCATTTTTCACCTTAAAAATGACAAAAACTTAATTGAATGTAATTAAAAAATAAAATTTTATTTTAATTTTTTTAGATAGTTTAGACAATTTTTAAAACATTACGTCACACATATTTTTAATTTGCTTTGCACGCACATTTCTTAAATGATCAAGTGAAAGAGGTTTTTTAGAAAAATTTTAAATAAATTTTATTGTATAATTCTTCTCAAGTATTTTTATGAAAATAAACCATACGTTAATTGAAAATTATTCGCTTGATACAAACCTTCATATCAATTTCATATTTGAATCTTATCAAATGGGTCAAATTTATAAATAAAAGGAACATATTTATATAATAAATTTCTTGGACTTAGAAGAAAAAGCACAATAATTCATACCGGAAGGGCAAAGAATACAAGAGTTAGAGGCCAAAGAGGAAGCCCCTAGCTTGTTTTACTATCAAGCCAGTACACATGTTCCCTATTCCCTAAAGTATTTGGCTAGAGGAAGTACTTGCTTTGGAAGGGACTTGTGATCATCAATAATAACAAAGGGCTTTTTCCATTTTTTTTTAAATATTTCCACTAATATATAATAAGTGATCAAATATTTATTTCAAGATGGCTTCATAACGTAACCTATGCTTCTTTTTTATTTAAAAAAAAACTGTCACGTAGGGTAATTTTTCGTATTTAATTTACTATTGTTTTTAATTTTAGTACTACATATGCTTCATATATACTATGTACAAAACAATCCAAGTGTCTAAATCATAGTGTCGATGGGATTTAGTGGACTAAACACTAGATTGATTTCATTGTAAATTGTGATCATCAGAATTTTCGAAAACAGTTTCCATGCTTGATGAGTTTCTTTGGGAGTTGTGTGTGAGATTCATGTTTGAATTTTTGACTTGGAAAATTTGGATGGTTTGTTTGGTGGAAATTGGGAACTTCAAGACCCAAATATTCTTTTCTACATCATGCCATTATATAATATTAGTTACTTCATCAGGTCAAGTTTTTTATTTTCTTTTATCAAGAAAGATTTAAACTCTCAATCATCATGTTCTGTCTATTACGATAGATGATTGAGATTAATGCGATACTAATATTATATAAAATAATCAATTTTTTTTTAAAAAAATCAACTTTTTAAATAAAAAAATTATGTAAACGTATCATTAAATTAACTTAAATGTTTGATGTTTATATTAAAGTATAGAAATAATAGAACTACTAATATACATTTGCACATGAAAGAGCTTTCTAACTTGTTGTATGGTGAGCTATGAAATATAGTACTACTATTAGGGATTAAACCTATAATTAGGCTTTTATTTATTAGTTTAAACTTTAGATATGAGTGATTTTTCAACATAGTTTCAATTATTATTTTTATCATATTTCTGATAAAATGGCTAGTGAATTCCTACCAACTACCAAGGTCTGTTGGATCCTGAGTGGGAATTGTTAAGTGTTATCTCAAATCCATTACCAAGCAGACACAAAGTGTAGATTGACTCTATAACTTTATGGTCACCAGCTTTTGTTGGACTTGGATACTCTGTTCCCCAACCTTGCAATTGAAGAAATGGAAATCTTTCCTTGATGACATTTATATATAATTGGAGTTTGTCTGCCACAACTTGTAGGGTTGTTGCCCTCATCTAATGGCCATGGAAGATCTTCTCACCCATTTCTTTTTGTTCAACATTTGATTCTTTTTCATGTTTATAAATCTTAAATCATGAATGACTTTGTGTTGCATACCTAAATCCGACAATTATTTCGAAGTTTAAAGCTTTGGGTATGTAAATTAAGGTATGAACTCAACATAGATTTCCATAGTGTGAACAAACATAGGATTTGATTGGGAAAAAAGAATTGTATGGTTTTGTCAGAGACTGACAAGGAAATTTGATACTCATGCTCGCTTTCACTTTGCAAATTAACTTTGAGAAAGCAAAATTTGATTTTTAATCATCAAAGAGGCAATAGGCCACAACCCCAAATGCACTCTACAGTTCATATCATCTTTGCAGAAACCTCCCAAGGCCAGGCCGAGCAACCTGTTTTAATTTTTTTTCCCCATATTTGCCATTAATCCACAGTCTATCTCCCTTTAAGGATAGTCTAAAATCCTAGATGACAATTGTCTCCCAGGGGAAAAATGGAAAAAGATAATATAAACCACATTCTGTTTCATGTTTAATTTTCATGCAAG
>NW_018397268.1:3492198-3495411 GCF_002168275.2 Theobroma umbraticum | reverse complement strand
CTCTGGTTTGTCTTTTACATGGTCTTTGCCAGAAGCCCAAGTCAAAATAGCTATGTTTCGGCTTATATTATAGCAATGTCTCTTCCTGAATGGTTGGGCTACCCATCTATGGTTAGCTCAAGGTTTTGCATACTTAACCAACTAAATTAGTTGATACTTTGACTAACAACCATTTCACTTGGTTTATGAGTTTGTTGGCCCATATCAGTTGATACTGAGACTAACAAACTACCGGATGGATGCCTCAAGAACATGAAAAAACTTCAAACAAAATCAAGAACAGGATTTTGCCCATATATGCTTCACATAAGCATTTCAATTTCAGTTCTGCATATAGGATATGTTTGAAGTGGCCTTCTTCCCTCCCTCTCTTCTGCTGAATGTGTTGGAGCTGTCGTTTGCGTTCGAAAAGGCTTGTGTGGAATGAACCGGAGGTTGTGATTGTTATTGACCTCTTGCAGTTCAGAAATCCAAGTAAAGAAAGTCTATGAACAATGTAAGATGATCCTCTATGTTGTTTTGCCAGCCCAAAATTTTGAAATGAAGCATACAGAACCAGCTGCAAAGAGACTCAACTTGTATCTGCAGCAAGTAGTAGAGCATTTGAAATTCTCATGGTGCATAAATCTAGAAAAGTCATCAAAGCTTCTTCTTTGTGAGCTCCAGAACAAAGTAGATGGAAGGGACTTAACTGACAATAATTAACTAAAGTTTGGAACAAATTTCTCAGAAGTAATAAGAAGCTAGTGGTGAAGCATACCTCAAATAGCAATTGGCAGCCTGGAAGATAACTCACAATAATTGAAGATCACTAGTTACAGGTCCTTTTTATTTTTTTTTCCTCCTAAAAGCACAGGTCACCTCCTGTATTAGAAAATATAACTTCCAGCACTAACGAGAAAAGCATCAATGTTCACCATAAGTATTTGTGCCTGACATTAGTAAAGCAATCATGTCACATATGATCATTAGTTTCATGTTCAGCTTCAAACTAGTCTGAAACTTCCTAAACAAGAACCTGCAACATTTTCATAGTAATAATAACAATAATAAGTTATTGGTGCAACTTACCTGCTCTGACTTGTGGCAGGTCCTTTGCCAGCTTTCATCAAGTTTTGAGTTACTGAGATCTTCAGACTCTGATAATACATCTTAATAACTAGAAAACTCTGAAAGGATCATAGAAACAGTATTAAAATTAAGTAATTAAGCAATTCCGAGCCACCATTGATAAGGGAAAATAATGGAAATTACCAAGTCATAATACAGTAGTTTAAAATGTGTACCACAATGAAAACTTATAAACAAAAGGAACAATGAACTGTCCAAGTCTAGTTCATGTGATCACAAAGCTGTCAATTTTCCAGCAGAATATATGTGGAAAAACGACGTACCTGCATTACAGTTGTTTGATCCTGAGATTCTGATCTGCTTGAAGAGCTTCAGTAGCAATCTCATCCAAGAGGTCCTCCGCAGCATACACAGCATTTTAAGGTCAGCAAGCCTATCTTGTCAACATCCTCTGCATCCAAGATGTCAAGAGAAGCCATCCTGTCAAACAGAACTCGGTTTGAAGCAAAGAGAAAAGCTCCACCGACTAAGGCCTCGCCCATGTCTCTTTGTTTTTTTGCAACAGAGGGATCTGAAGAAGATGAAAGTAAGTGACAGCAAAGGAATTGTTTCTGTGCTTAATTCAGCAATTGTATCATCAGATTAGAGAAAGTCAAGTCACCTTTGATCATTGTAGCCGAAGTCGTATAGTATGGTTCTTTGAGACAGCTTTTTTTAGTAGGAAATTCTACAGGGAAACAGATGCTTCTCACATTTTTCATTCATTTATGATGTTATTCCATTCAAAAAAATTTCTCCTGATAATTGGATAAATTCATTCCAGTCTATCTCTTGATTTGGAATTTTCTCAAAAGCATGATGGTCGTTGAATGGAATGCTTCAAATATATAAAAATTTACTAGAAGCTAGCAATCAACATAAAACATAGAACATACAAGCCGGTTTCTTGAATTATTTGTTCATAGGAAATTACAGAGGAGCAAAACACCACCAAAGGAAAAAAAAGCATTTTCTGGGAAATTTTATTTAAGAAAGTATGAAAGTTAACTTTCAAAGGTTAAAGCTTTAGATATATATATGTAATTGAAGGCATGAACTCAACATAGTTTTCGTAGTGTGAACAAACCAATTAACTAACCAACTCATACTTTCATTATAAATAACCAATTCACTATGAGCTTAGCATTCAACCAAGTAGGCAAACAACTTAAAATTTGCTTCACTTCTACCTTTTATCGCTCAGAAACAAAATAAATAAATAAAGATAATAGAAAAAGCTGCATTTGAATGGATAAAAAACAATGATAATACAAGATAATGTCTTCAAAGCTCCAACTATGTAGAGTCATGTGGGCCATGATGTAGCCACAACTGTACATGCAATTAACAATTGAACAGGGAAAGAAAAATAAAAATTGTACGAGTAAAACGCAGCATGCCTTAAAAATGGGAAACATATGGTAGGAATCCAGATTGCAATTCACATCTGACTTCAAACAAACATTACTGACCACCAGACCTTATCATGTATAAGAACAGGATTTTGCCCATACATGTGCACAGAATGTGTTTTGAAAGGCCTTCTTCCTTACTTTCCTATCCCTCCTTTCTGTTGAATGTGTTGAGCGCTACTTACGTTTCAAAATGCCTGCCTGGCATGGACTGGATGCTGCAGTTGTTATTAACGTGGAGTCGATTTCCTTATCGTCCGCCAAGTTGAAGTCTACCAATAGTGTATGAACATCCTCTATATTGCTTTGACAAAGCCCAAATTTGAAATGAAGCATACTGAACTTGCTGCAAAGACATTCAACCTCCAGCTGTAGCCAGTAGTAGACCACTTGAAATTTCATGTAATTGGTGCCTACATCTCGAGGAAAGTAAGCTTCTTTGTTAGCTCTAGACCAAAGTAAATTTGGCTGCTAAAGGAACTCAACTAAATGAAAATAATTAACTCAAATTTGCAACAGAATTTCAGAAGTAATAGGAAGTAAGGGATGATGCATCCCTCAAATAGCCACTGGTACCCTAGAACAGTTAGCACTAACGCAATTGAAGAGAACAAGTTGCAGGTCTACTTTATATCTGAGGAAGCACAAGTCACTAACTAGTGAAGCATTAATGCTAGCCTTAGTTGTGCTT
>NW_018397268.1:3487919-3492188 GCF_002168275.2 Theobroma umbraticum | reverse complement strand
GAGCAACCACAAAAGTATTTGCATGAGTTACAAAATTTCTTCTAATAATTGTAACGTGCAGTTAACCTAGTTGCCATAGCTTTTGAACTTCAAACTAGTATAAAATTTCATTAAAAAAGGACCTTCACAATTTTGATAATCATAACAAGTTAGTGGCATGAGTTACCTGCATTTGATTTCTTGTATATAGCTTTGTAGGTCCATTAGTGGAAGACCACGAAAAGAATATACTGGATATGATATCTGTTAAGAATGTTGTAAAATAATTTTTAATTGGCTACAAAGAATCAAAGAGACAACAAATAGCAAGTGATGAGACATGACTTAGGACTAGTTTTAAGCCTAATGGTACAGTGAAAAGCACATCTTTGTAGAGTAAACCAACAGAAAGCATAGGCTTACCCTGCCTTCACCATGTTTCTGAGATACTGGACCTTCTTCAAACTTTGACAGAACATCTCAATAACTTGAAAAGCTCTGAAAGGACAAATGAAACAATATTAAAGAGAACTAAGCAATTCAGAGTCACCATTGAAAGGGAAAATGATGGGAATCACCAAGTGATGATTTAATATCAGTGAAAAATGTCTACCTCAATGAAAACTTATAAAGACAAGGAACAATGACCTGTCCAACTTTAGTCATTTGCTCACAAGGTTGTCAGTTTTACAGAGAATTGGGTGAAATCTTGCCACTCTCACTCTAGAAGCCACAATATTAAAGAGAACTAAGCAATTCAGAGTCACCGTTGAAAGGGAAAATACTGAAAATCACCCAGTGATGATATAATATGACACTGCAAAATGTCTATTTCAATGAATACTTATGAACAACATCTAAATATGCTAGAAACCATGCAATATTAACATTCCTTTTTCTGGTATGGAGTGATTATCATATCCAAGAACGTTCATGCAAAGTGAATACCTTAAATCTTTCACCCTTTGTAAAGTTGAGAAAAATTTGAGTTGTTGTTTTGCAGAAAAAACTGTCACTAGAAGGTACTGACATTTTCTTCATTTTGACAACTAAAGCTTGTTTCGCAAGTACTTGATGCCAATATTCTTTGCCTTTCTCACTTCAGTGAATGGATGCCTATTGCACTTCTTCTCCATGTACAACCTAGAAATGCACAAATGAATATACAATATAGTCAACGAAAGTATACCAAATGAATTCAGAAGTGAAACAAACTGAATCTCCAAATTTGCATGAAGCAAAGGACAATATTCACACGTTAACACGGGAATGTGTGTATGGTGATAGAAGAAAATATGAAGTTCTGAAAGACAATCGAATGGTAGTCCTCATAGATAATGGTGACATTTCTTCAAGCTGCAGTTTTGTGTAATGCATGTTACTTAAAATTTGAAATATTCTTGTAATAAGTTATAACATGTTATATGCATCAAAAGTTCAGCAATATATACCTCCATTTTTCTAAAAAAGAACACGGGGAATGTATGTAAATAAAATTTCGTTAGTGGTGCATAATAACCAATTGCTGAGAAAAGTTTCTTGATCCATTGTATAGGCTGAATTTAAAAGAAAACAAAAGGCTACCACGTTAGGTTACCATCTTAAAACATGGCTTCTTTTTCTTCAACTTTTTAATTTAGAACAAATAGAGAAATGTGTTAAACAGAACATGCCAGCAAGTCTTCAGAAATACTGCAAGAAGTTTGAGAATGATACCATGCTTGTTGACCACAGTGGCTAACACAAAACCCCTAAAATTTGGCAACATAAGGATAAAATACTTGGTAAGAAATCATATGATATGTAACAGATATGATCGGCAGTAAACCAAATACTCATCACGTGAAAGAATGTTCCATAATGCGCAACAGTAAATGAATCAAAGGCACATGATGCTGTGGAAAAATGGAAAATGATGTTAAAATGAAACAAGAAAAGATAAACCCATTATTAACACAAAAAATAACAGGTGCAAATAATAATATCAGAGTGAATTAGGGACCTATCAAACTCTTCATAGGAATGACAGCATACTAGTTCCTTGACTTGGGAATATTGCATTCCCTTATTTTCACCTTGTGCAGATTTGTGCTAGTTACTCTTCAGGACAGTGTGGAAGAAGGAAGGAGATTCCTGGTTAGATGCAGCAAACCAAAGTCAGCCGACTCTGATTTATGGATTATGCAATTGGAAGTTGGCCTACAATCTGCCCCCATTCATTATCCTCAAGTTTCATTGGAAGGGCAGGACCTCGATTAGCTTAGGACAGTCTTAAGTAAAGCTCTTCAAGATGAGAAAGTGCCCCCACATCTTCATTGTTTTCAGAAAAAACCCGTTCCTGCCATTTCGAGAGTTGTCAAAACCTTAAGGCTTCATTTTGAAACAAGTACTCTGAGAGGGTGAATTTGAATTTGATTTGTTCTCCATTTTTGTGAGGATGAGCTTAGTCACTGCAGTTTTTTGTAGAATAGTATAGTCATTACATCTAGGAGAGTATAAAAGAATGCATTTGGAATTCAATTTTATATTGAGGTATTTTAATTCACTACTTGAGTAATGTTATGAATCCATGTATTTGAGTATAATTATATAACTCATTTATTCATGAGTATTATGATGTATTTCTACTACATATGAAATCCCAATCCATCTTCTTAAGTGTAAAATTCCAAAACAATAAAAGCAATGTGAGCAATTCTGCGTTAGGGATGTATAATGATCAATTATTGACTGATAAATTACTTCATCCATTATGAAAGTTGAAATTCAAAAGGGAACAAAAAAAGGGAATGCCAACCTGGTTTCAATCATATCAGAAAATACAGCCTCTGTCTCTTAACTTTTTAGTTTATAACAATACAAAAATTCCGTTAAACAGAACAGGGAAGCTAGTCTTCAGAAAGATTGCAAGAACTTTGAGTTTGATGCCATGCATGTGGATCACCATAGCAATCACAAGATTGTCGCAAAAAAACCTCAAATTGGCAAGAACATAAGGATGAAAAGTCCGGTAAAAATTAATGAGATAAGTTACAGCAATGATCAGTATATATAGGCTACCAAACAGACATATGTGAAAGAAGGCTCCAGAACATGCAAGTAACCCATGGCAAATTAAGTTGGGCAAAAAATGAAAACTAAACTAGAAATGAAACATAAAAAGATGAGCTCATAATTAACGTTAACAATAAGGATGCATAAGAATACCAGAGTGAATTAGCGAGCTATCCACCTCTTCATAGGAATGACACTAGTAGTTCCTTGAGTTGGGAGCATTACAAATCTCTAATTTTTCACCTTGTGTAAACAACAAAGCATTCCTAAAAAGGCGGTGAATGAAATGCAACCGACTCCAATTTCAAGGATTGTTGCAATTGGAAGTTAACCCACAAAATGCCCGAATGCATCACTTTCAGGTTTCATCAAAAGGGCAACACCTTGATTAGCTTAGTATAATATGAAGTAAAGCTCTTCAAGATGAGAGAATGCCTCCAAATTCTTCACTGTTTACAGAACAAAACTGTTCCTGCCATTTCAAGATTCGTTAAAATCTTAAATTTCTTGAAATCTAGATGGATTAGTTGTTCAAGGAACTTACCAAAGGAAGTTAGGATCCATAGCCACTACCAGGGAGTCAGGAAAACCCTCAAAGACAAAGATCTTCCAAAAGGAGCAGTCGCCCTTTTTGCTTGAGAAGTTCTTAAACTGAATGAAACGTGGCAAGGTAGACACTGCCTCTGGTATGATCTAGAGAATATGGCAGTTGCTGATCAAATATGTACAAGAGAAGGAAGGAGTTGAAGTCCTTATTCTTTATTGGTTTGAAATCTGTGCACATCCTTGTTGCTGCCCTAGCTAGCAAAAATCCAAATATGAAATGAAAAATTGCAGTGCTTGATGAAAAGCAGTGAAACTTTCAATAATTTTTCATGGAGAGGATTCTTGGATAGAAAAATGAGCTCCTGAAGCTCCAGGCTAAGACAAATCATGCAAGAGGAACTTCATTTGGCTGACAATCATCAACTAGAATTTGCAACCAACAGCTCGAAGTAAGGTGCCAGCAGCCTGTAAAACAATTTACAGCAAATTAGCCATCAGTTGCAAAATTTAATTCTATCTAAAAGCCCCAATGTACAAGTTAGCCTGTATTAAGAAAGAAACTATGGCAAATAAATTAAACACAAGATGGATAATAAACAACACAGTTCATGACTAAACTACGACAAACATCAAAGACAAGGAAAACTTTGCGAATACCACTAATGAAACACAAAAGGAAAAAAAAAAAAA
>NW_018397268.1:3487557-3487881 GCF_002168275.2 Theobroma umbraticum | reverse complement strand
AAATGAAGACACTGTATACAAATCTGAATTAATTAATAATTTTTTAGAAGAAAAATCAATAAATAAACAAGTAACGTGTATAAAGAATGGACAAGGGCTAGTGAAATTAAATGATATTGACTGGATGGAGTACCTGAGTGAGATTGCATTAATTATGCCAAAGGGCGTCCCTGATAATAAGTTCATCGTCAATCCAAATGATAGGAACGGGAAGCTTCTTTACCAGCATGGATTGGAGCTTTGGACATCTAGAGATACGCAATTCGCGAAGAGAGGTGAGGTGTTGAAAGCCCTTGGAGTCCAAAAACTTAAGATTTGGAAGAT
>NW_018397268.1:3478346-3487457 GCF_002168275.2 Theobroma umbraticum | reverse complement strand
CTTGGAAACAAGCCTCCAAGCTTCCCACATCTCTCAATCTTAAGTTTCAATAAAGAAGGGAGGTGTTTGGGCAGAGACTTGGTTAACTTGGGACAATTTACCATGTGCAACTCTTGGAGAAGAGGGAAAGCTCCATCATTCAAGCAAAACCATTCTTCCCACTCTGACATATCTGTGAATCTTAGAATTTCAAGAGATCCAAATGGTTTACTCAAAGCATCACCCTGCCCATAGAACTCATCACCCACTGTTACTACTTCAGAAAACCCACTAATGGAGAGAGATTTCAAAGATGATAATCGCCCAAGTGGCGGCAAGAACAAGCAAAATTTACAACCCTTCAAGTGCAAAGATACTAGCTTCGAGAAGGAAGAATGCCCCGCCCATTCTGGGAATCTTGTACCTCTATAAAACTCAATACCAAGATGCTCCAAGTTTGTGTGAGGCTCCAGTTGTTCAAGTATCTCTCTATCATGCTTTGAATCATCATTAGTATGACAATCCTCACTCCATTTCAACTCCAACTCCCTAAGGTTGATCTTCTCCTTCAAATTGGCAGCTTTGGCATCCCTGTCACAAATAATATTTTGTAAATTTGAAATCACAAGCCTTCCACGTAGATTCTTGAGCTTTCCCAACTCACTTATGCTTGAACCTTTTTGCTCACCCAAAACAAAATCTGTTAACGTTCGAAGATCTTTCAATTTATCCATTCCTGGTGGCATCCTTACTAACTTGGTACCCTTGATGTCAAGATGATGCATGTTGATCAATCTTCCCATGTCTTCAGGCAACTCAACAAGCTTTTGGCACTCAGATAAGAGTAGCGTTTGCAAATTATACAATGTACTCAATGAGTTTGGTAACCTTTCAATTGAAGTTTTAGATAAATCCAAATAACGCAGTTGCTTTAATTTTTCAATTTCTTCTGATAACTTATTGATATTATGATAATGAACCAAAGAAAGCACTCGTAAAGATCTGAATTTTATGATCAAATCATCCATTATCACATTGGTAACATAACAACGCCATAATCGTGACTTTAAATTTAAGAATGTATGCAAACCTTTTGCTTCAGGTAAAACTTCAAATTTTTTAAGTACATCGTATTTTTCTTGGACATTAGAGAAATAACGGGTCCTTTTAGTTATGTTACATGAAAGTCTATCACCAACTTCCAATCTACAAATGAATTCTCCGGATACAGATTTTGCTAAGTCACTAATTAAGTCATGCATGACAAAGCAAGACTTATTCCCACTTAATTGTTGAAAAAATGACCTGGATGTTAAATCTTTGAAATACTCATTACCCCGATCCTCCATATTTACAACTTCTCCGGAGTATGCTAAAAGATCTTCAGCCATCCATAGCCGAATGAGTTCTTCCTTTCCGAATTCATAATCTTTAGGAAAAATTGAACAATATGCAAAGCAACGCTTTAAATGAGAAGGAAGATAATAATAACTTAATCTGAGTGCTGGAAGAATATCATCTGTTATGTCCCACAAACTGCTGTTTAATACCTTATTCCAATCCTTAACATCTGTTCTACAACGAAGCAGACCTCCAAGTGTTTTTGCTGCTAAAGGGAGGCCTTTGCATCTTTTGGCAATTGCTTCACCGATTTCCTTCAAATTTGGAGCCATGCTTGGGCTTGCATTAACAAATGCATGTTTTGCAAATAACAACCAACAATCCTCATCAGATAAGACATTAAGATGATGAGTTGGAACAGTCCCCATAATGCGTGCAACCTCTTGATTACGTGTTGTTACAACAATCTTGCTGTTTTTCGCCCCAAAATTGAAAGGACTTCTCAACTGTTCCCAATCAACATATTTCTCGTTCCAAACATCGTCCAAAACAAATAGAAACTTCTTTCCCAACAGCATCTCTTTTAGTTTAAGTTGAAGCTTATTTAGGTTCTCACTATCACCAGTGCTAGAAGTGATCTCATCAAGAAGGGTCTTGGTTACCCTGAAAACATCAAATTCCTCTGAAACACACGCCCATGCTTTGAGGTCAAACCATTCTTCCACTCTCTTGTCATTGTAGATCAATTGTGCAAGGGTGGTTTTACCAACCCCGCCCATACCCACTATTGGAATCACATCGATCTGATTTGCACTTGCATATTCTGGGTTCAGCAACTCCATGATCGCTTCTTTTTCATCATTTCTACCACAAACACCGGATTCATCCACCAGAGAAGTTGCAGGAGGTCTTTGAAATGACTTCTCTCCTCTACTTTCTTTCAAACCCAGGATGTCTTTTTGGTTGACTAGATATTCTAGTCTCTCAAGGATTTCTTCTAGCTTAGATCCCATCCCCCTATTGAAAGGATTGAGAGAAGAGAAAAAGCTACATACCTGCTTCGCAGTACTAGTTTGATCCTCGGATTCCAACCTGCTTCGAAGAGCTTCGGTAGCGATCTCATCAAGGAGGTCTTCCGCATCATAAACAGCATCTTTGAGCTCATCAATCCAGCTTCTCACGTCTGGGTCCTTAATCTGCCTACTTTCAGCATCATTCATCACTGCTTTAACTGACATCAGAGTAGGCTTCAGTTTCTTCAGCAGCCCATCCTCAAGCCTCTTTCCCTTGATAAGGTTCAAAACATCCCGAGAAGCAATCCTCTCAACCAGCACATCGATGGAAGCAGTGAGAAAAGCTTCACCCACCAAAGCCCCGGCCATGTTTTTTTTTGTTTTTTGGTAAGAACGATTTGAAGAAGATCGAAGAAAGTGATTGGAAACAATGGAAAGGAGAGTGCGTAAAATCAGGTGAAAGACCAAGAGTGCTTTAAGTCAAGCCTCAATGCAACTGCTCCAGCAATGAGCCTGAGTATTTTCAAGCTTTAGTTTTTACCACTAAATATGAATATTATATTGATTAAAATATATTGCACTTACTGATGGATTACAGTGCAATTCCTCGGCTACCTTCGTCAAATTGTTTCCCATCATTTGGAATGAAGGGCCCCATAAGGTTGGTGGAAGCCATGCGCGTTAATTTTTGATTCTTTCATACTAAACTCCAAATGCCAACAAGCACTACTCTATTGACTTGGGTTTAGAGCGAGTGCAAGACACCCGTTTTAACTCTCAATCAACGTGATCTTAACAACTTAATTTACTTGTTAATACTATTATTTCTTTTTTTATTTAAAGTTTTAATTATTTCTTTTGTCATGCATTTAACCAAGAAAAGTATGATTAGATTCATACCTTTTATATTTGCCTAGAGTTGAAGAAAAATGATTTAGGGTCACTCAAAATCAATTTGGACCAAGAATTAATTTTGAATAAATACTATTAAAAATTAATCAGATATTATAAAATGATAACTCGTTTGTTCCCAATTATAAAGTTTGATTGCAAACTGATATGTGAATCAGTCCAAAAATTATATTACATTCGCACGATAAGGAATCTTCTTAATTAAACTACAAGTTGATCTTTAAAATAATACAAAAAAATATATTAAAAATAACATATTTCTTATATTTTATTTGTCAATTTATTTTAATTCTAATGTAGAGTTTGTCAATTAGTGGTTTTCGATTTTATTTTATTTTTATTTTATACTTATTTACTATAAAATGATTTTTTCAATAAAAAATCAATGACAAAAGAAAAGAGAAAGAGTAGCAAAAAGAAGCAAGCAATTTGGAGTTACAAAATGGGAGGGAAATGAATGGAATTGTTGGGTGTCCCTCATAATCATTTCCAAGCAAACCAATGGGTAAGATTGCTTCTACTTGGCTTGCACACTATTCCAAGAGATTACAAATCAAATCATTCCTTTATGAGATAAAGGGAAACAAGGTTGCTTGCCTCATGCAAGGTATTCAAACCCAATTTTCTATTTTTCCAACATTTGGATCTTTTTGTAATCTTCAATCAAGAATGAATTTACATTGCAAACATAAATCCCCTGCAATTAGGTCAAAGGTTAAAGCTTTAGATTTATATGTAATGGAAGGCATAAACTCTACACAGTTTTGATAGTGTGAACAAAGACAAGGAATTTGATACTCATTCATACCTGCTTTAACTCTGCATATTTGCTGAGAGAAAGCAAAATTGTTTTTAAATTAAATGTCAAAGGGTCCATCCATTTATAGCTCATGGTAGACAATTTAAATGTATGATCATTGGTTCCAACCCATTTGAATTTTTAATTACATTAAAATATTTTACCTACTCAACTAAAAATTAGTTTAATACTTTCATTATAACAAACCAACTCACTATGACCTTAGCATTCAAACAAGTTGGCAAAGATCATAAATTTGGCTTCACTTCTACCTTTTATCACACAGAAACAAAAAATAAAAAATAAAGATAATAGGAAAAAGTGCATTTGAATTTTGGATGAATGGAAAAACAATGATAATACAAGATAAATGTCTTAAAAGCTCCAATTATGTAGAGTTATTAGGGCCATGATGTAGCCAAAATTGTCGAAGCAATTAACAATTGAAATGAAGTCAATTTCCTTATCATCCACCAATATGCAGTCTACCAATAATGTATGATCATCCTCTTTGTTGCTTTGACAAGCCCAAATTTGAAATGAAGCGTACTGAACTTGCTGCAAAGACGTTCAACCTCCAGCTGTAGCTGGTAGTAGACCGCTTGAAAATTCCATGTAATTGGGTGCCTCTATCTTGAAGAAAGCAAGCTTCTTTGTTAGCTGTAGAACAAAGTAACTTCGGGTGCCGAAGGAACTCAACTAAATGAAAATAATCAACTCAACTTTGTGACAGAATTTCTGAAGTAAGAGGAAGCAGGAGATGATGCATTCCTCAAATAGTAATTGGCAGCCTATAACAGGTAGCAGTACTACAGGTGAATATCACAGGTTGCAAGTCTACTTTTGTATCCTAGAAAGCACAAGTCACAAACTAGAGAAGCACCAATGCTAGCCTTAGTTGTGCTTGACATCAGTAGAGCAACCACAAAAGTATTTGCACAAGTTACAAGTTTTTTCTAATATGGGCACTTAACCTAGTTCCCAATTGCCTTTCAACTTCAAACTAGTATGAAATTTCTTTAAAAAGGACCTTCACAATTTTGATAATAATAAGTTAGTGGCATGAGTTATTACGAGCATTTGATTTCTTGTATGTAGCCTTGTAGGTCCTTTAGTGGAAGGCCAAGGGCATAATATACCAGATTAAATATCTTTTGTGGTGAAATACTTTTAAATTAGCTATAAAGAATTAAAGAGACAAAAAATAGCAAGTGATGAGACATGACTTGCAACTAGTTTTGAGCCTAATGGTACAACGAAAAGCATATCATTGTAGAGGAAACCAACTGAAAGCATAGACTTACCCTGCCTTCATCAAGTTTTCTGAGATGCTGGACCTTCTTCCAACATTGATAGTACAAGTTAATAACTTGAAAAGCTCTGAAAGGATAATAGAAACAAATATTAAAGAGAACTAAACAATTCAAGTCCCCATTGAAAGGGAAAATAATGGAAATCACCAACTGATGATTTAATATGAAAGTGCAAAATGTATACCTCAATGAAAACATATGAAAACAAGGACAATGACCTATCCAACTTTAGTCATTTGATGACAATGCTGTAAATTTTCCAGAGAATTGTGTAAAATCTTGCCATTCCCTCTAGAACCCACAAGCAAAGAACAACTTCTAAATCTGGTGGAAACCACACAATGTTAACATCCCTTTTTCTGGTATGAAGTGATTAACAAATCCAACAACAGTCATGAAAAGTGAATAGCTTAAATCTTTCACTCTTCTTAGAGTTGAAAAAACTTGGAATTGTTGTTTTGCAGACAAAAGTGTCATTGTGTGTTTACCAGCATGTGAGCAGAGGGTTAAGACTGCTTTGTTACCAGTCGTGACTCTCCTTTGAATGTACAGGGATACCCTACCTTATACGAATGAAATTTAATTTTCAAAAGAAAAAAAAAAGTGTCATTGTGAATTGAAAAAACAGAAGGTACTGACATTTTCTCCATTCTGACAACAACTAATGCTTGTTATGCAAGTACTTGATGCGAACATTCTTTTTCCTTTTTCACTTCACTGAATGGATACCAATTGCATTTCTTCTCCATGTACAACCTATGAAGACAGATAAATTTACAATAAAGTCAATGGAAGTAATCCAAACTAAATTTCCATATTCGAATGAAGCGGTCAATTTTCACAAGTTTATACAAGAGTCTGTGTAATAAAGTTGTTAGTGATGCATAAAAATCAATCAATGACAGAAAAATTTCTTGATCCATTGTATTGGCTGAATTTAAAAGACAACAAAAGGCTACCAAGTTTGGTTACCGTTTGAAAACATGGCTTCTTTTTCTTCAACTTTTTAGTTTAGAACAATGAAAGAAATGTGTTAAGCAGAACACACTAGCAAGTCTTCAGAAAATTTGCAAGAAATTTGAGAATGATCCCATGCTTGTTGATCCTAGCAGCTAACACAATATTGAAACAAAAACCCTAAAATTTGGAAACAAAAAACCTGTTAAGAAATCATGTGATATGTAACAGCAATGATCAGCAGCAAAACCAAATACACATTATGTGAAAGAAAGTTCTACAAGGCACAATAAATAAATTAAAGGCACATGGAGTTGGAAAAGAATGGAAAATGATGTACCAATGAAACAAGAAAAGATGAGCTCATTATTAACATGGACAATAACTAGTGCATATAATAATACCAGAGTTAATTAGGGAGCTGTTTTACTCTTCATAGGAATAACGACATACTAGTTCCTTGACATGGGAATATTTCATTCCCTTATTTTCACCTAGTTACTCTTCAAGACAACGTGGAAGAAGGGAGGAGATTCCTTGTTCCACAAAGCAGTCTGTCAATAGGCAACGAGCCAATGTCAGCCAACTCTAATTCATGGATTACTGCAATTGGAAAGTTAACCTACATTCTGCCCCCATTCATGGTCCTCAACTTTCATCGGAAGGGCAAGACCTCGATTAGCTTAGGACAATCTTAAGTAAATTTCTTCGAGATGAGAGAGTGCTCCCACATCTTCATTGTCTTCAGAAAAATCCATTCGTGCCATTTGAAGATTCGTCAAAACCTTAAGGCTTCATTTTGAAACGAGTATCTGAGAGGGTGAATTTAAATTTGATTTGTTTTTCATTTTTGTGAGGATGAGTTTCATCATTACATTTTTTTGGAGAATGGTCAGTACATCTGAGAGACTATAAAAGAATGCATTTGAAATTCAATTTTATATTGAGGTATCTTAATTCACTACTCGAGTAATGTTATGAATCCCTGTGTTTGAGTGTAACTATATAACTCATATATTCATGAGTATTATGACAAAATTTCTACTACATATATAATCCTCATCCATCTTCTCAAATGTAAATTTCCAAATGCAATTCAAAATTTCATGGAATCCAGATGGCTTAATTGCTAAAAGAATGTAACCATGGACGTTAGGATCCCTGGTTACTCTTCAGGAAAACCCTCAAATGGAGAAAACTATCAAAAGTGGCAACATTAGTCCTTGAACTGAATAAATCATGGAAATGAAGAGAGTGACCCTGATATGAACTAGAGAATATGATAGTCACTGATTCTATATAATAAAAGAGAAGGAAGGAGTTAAGATCTTTATTCTTAACTGATTTGAAATCTGTGCAAATCATCGTCGCCGCTGCTCTAGGAAATCCGAATTTTCAATGAATTGTCCAGAGCTAGACGCAAAGTCATCAAACTATCGAAAACTTTCATGCAGATAATTCTGGGATAGAAAAATTTGAATGTGCAACTGATTCTTGAAAGAAGGTGTTGGAGGGCTGTAACCGATTTCCAAACGATTTGAGACATGAGTGATGCTGGTGAGGGCCCTCTAGTGCCCGAATTGACTTCAAGCCTTTGTATGAGCTGATACCAAGACGATTTAGCTTAGGGAATGATCCTATTGAGAAAGATTTTAGTGGATGATTGCTGTTGCCTGATATTTCTAAGCATTCGAGGAATGTATAAAAAAGGGTTTTGGAATAATCCAACGCATCACAGTGATGGATGCCCGATTCCTTTGGCGTCGTAAGTAGGCTACCTTCAAGCAGAGATTTGAGGCCATAACGATCCCACATTTCCAACTTCTCAAGATGAGTACAGTGTCGCACCACCTGCTTCAATATGGAATCATTGACATTCCAATCATATAACCTCAACTTTCAAGGCCCACAAGGCAATGGCTCCAATTGCAATGCAACACATTCCCCTAAGTAAGTTCAGACATGCTTGGTGCCCTTCGAAGCAAGCCTCCAAGCTTCCCACGTCAACCCAAACGGAGACATCAAATAGTTAAAAAGAAAACTTTATATATAATTTAATTATTATTTATTTAAAAATTTAAATAAAATTTAAAAGATATTAGAAAAAACAAAAAAAATTACATTCACGTTATTTATATATATGACAAAATGAAATTATAAAAAAAAAAATCTCTCTCACTCTTTACGTGAGAGTGTAAAAGAGAAAATAATTTTTCAAACTCAAATAAATTATTTTTTTACTTTATATGTTTTAGCACTTCTCTTATTTTTTAATTATCTTTTAAATTATTAATTAACATATTAAAGTTATTAAGTTAAACTATTAAAATATAATATGTTATGACAAACTATTAAGTTAGACTGTTAAGATAAATTATGTTATGATAAGTTTAGATTTATATTAAAACTTTATAGATTTAGATTAGTAGACTCATTTTTATTTTTTATTAAATTTGATGGGCTTAATATATTTATTTAAAATTTATTTATTAGGCTTAATTAGCAATATGCTAACCATAATGATTTTAATTTTAGCAAATAGTTTGAAGGAAAAAACTAATTATTAAATAAAAAATTATTTTAAGATTTATTAAAAATATATATAATAAATAAAATTATATTGAAATAAATACAATTATTTCATTCTATCAATTTGTATGTATATTCTTATTACTTAAAGTTTGTAACATACACACTAAAATGCATTGAATATTTTAAATAAAAAATAATATATTGATGAAATTCTAAACAACATTATAATTTATATTTAAAAATTATATAATAATTTATTTATTTT
>NW_018397268.1:3477399-3478336 GCF_002168275.2 Theobroma umbraticum | reverse complement strand
AATTATAAAAAATAAAATCTACATAAAAAAATAAAAAATATAAAAAGTAGAAGATAAAATCTATATATAACATAATAAAAAAGAAAAAAATATATGACTGATGGTTGGTGAAAATTTATGAAAAAAAATTTATAAAAATTTAAAACATATGAATAAATAAAATAGAAATAAATAAATAAATAGTATAAATTAAAATAAAAATAAAAACCTTAAAAATTGAGTGAGAAATTATTTTGTTATTTTTATTTATAATAATTATTAAATAAGAAATTATTTTTAAAAAGTCATTACAGAAATTTATAAAAATATTAAAAAATTTTCCCAACTCACTAATGCGTGAACCGCTTCCCTCACCTAAAAATATGACCACATTTTCACTACGCTTTGTTACGATGTTCTTACTGTTTTTCGCCCTAAAATTGAAAGGACTTCTCAGCTCTTCCCAATCGACATATTTCTCGTTCCAAACATCGTCCAAAACAAATAGAGTCTTCTTTCCCAACAACATCTCCTTTAGTTTAAGTTGAAGCTGATTTAGGTTCTGATTACCGTCACTGCTAGAAGTGGTTTCTTCAAGAATGGTTTTAGTTACCCTTAAAGCACCAAATTCCTCTGAAACACACGCCCCTGGTTTGAGGTTAAACCATTCCTCCACTCTCTTGTCATTGTAGATCAATTGTGCAAGGGTGGTTTTACCAACCCTGCCCATACAATCACATCGATCTGGTTTGCATATTCAAATTCTGGGTTCAACAGCTCCATGATCGCTTCTTTTTCATCATGTCTACCACAGGCACCGGATTCATCCGCCAGAGCAGTTGCACGTTGTCTTTGAAATGACTTTTCTCCTCTACTTTCTTTCAAACCCCGGATGTCTTTTTGGTTGACTAGATACTCTAGTCTTTCAAGGATTTCTTCTAGCTTAGATCCCATCCCC
>NW_018397268.1:3472024-3477389 GCF_002168275.2 Theobroma umbraticum | reverse complement strand
GATTGAGAGAAGAGAAAAAGCTACATACCTGCTTTGCAGTACTCGGATTCCATCCTGCATCGAAGAGCTTCGATGGCGATCTCATCAAGGAGGTCCTCCGCATCATAAACAGCATCTTTGAGCTTATCAAGCCAGCTCCCCACTGTCATGACACTGAAAAAAGATGATAAAATCAACAGCATGAACTGCTCCGAGGAGAGAAAAACAGAGAACAAAGGGATAGGAAGGTTGCTGTGAAAACAAGCTACTGCATTCATCAGAAGTCGCATAGTATATATACAAATAACACATGGTTAACACTTGTTTACAAAGAGGACAAGTGTTATTATCCAAAACATGCACAAAGACACATCAAAAGTACTGGTATATCTCTCTTAATAATCAGTACAATGAAGTCAACATAATAAAGTCAATGCATGCTTTACCTCTTAACACTCACATCTGGGTCCTTAATCTGCCTACTTTCAACATCATTCAGCACTGCTTTAACTGACATCAAGGCTGGTTTCAGTTTCTTCACCAACACATCGAAGAAAGTGATTGGAAACAACGTGCGTAAAATCAAGCGAAAGACCAAGTGTGCTTTAAGTCAAGCCTTGATGCAATTGCTCGAGCGGTGATCAGTAGTATTTTTTCAAGAACGTTACAGTGCGTAAAATATATGCAGATTGATGGATTACCTTGTTTACCTTCATCAAATTGTTTTTCCATCTGGAATGAGGGGCTCCACAGGGTGGAAGCCATGTTGTGCCAACCAGCACATTAATTGTTAATTTTAATATAATATATATTAAAATTGTTTCAAAAACAGGAAAAAAAAATTCTACTTAATTTGGAACGGAAGAATTCTATATGCTAGTGGTTTTCGTTTTATTTTATTTTCATTTTTATTATATTTTCAGTAAAATAGTCAATGATCTCAATGACGTACATGTGACCGTTGTTGAATGAATCAAATGTTTTTTATAAAGGCCACACAAGTCACGAGATGCTTAAACTCATAGAACTTCTTAGGTTGTATAGCAATTAAGTTTGGAAAATAAATATCTTTTTAGTAAAAGAATATTATCCAATGAAAATTAAATTAATATAATCTTAAAAGCCCAAACTTAATGCGTCCCAATCTCGAAAGGAATCGCCACTTTATGTAAGTAATTACATAACAACTGATACTTGTTATGTAAGTAATTGATGCCAATCTTTGCCGGCTTCCTTCAGCTTCATTACTTCAGGGAATGGATGCCAATTGCACCATCTTTCTTGTACAACCTATAAAGACACAAATTCATATGCTATAAATCAATGCAACTATTACCAAATGAACTCAGAATCGAAACAAACCAAATGGACTTCTGGTTATATATCATATCTGCTAAAAAACCCGATAAGCTTCAGAAATCATATCAAGCTCTGAGACACTTCTTCATCTGCCAACGACACTCCTTTTGAGCCTAAGAATGCTTTCTTCATCAACTACCCATTAGCATACCAAGTTATGCCTCTTTCCTGCTAATTCTTCATCTTGGACTTCTGGTTTTTCTATTCCTTCTCCTGCCATTAGAGCTTATAAATAACTTTTCTTGCTTTGATCGCTTGACTCATTTCTTGATCATTTTGAGCATCTCTTCTTCTTGGCACTGCATTTGAAAAAGCACCTTGTTGTTGGGAGCTTCTCTAATTGCAAAAAGAGATCCTTTTATCATAACAAGCAATATTCACTTCGACTTTGTAATCAAGCAACCAGACTCTGTTAAGGTTCCAAACCGCCCTCTTGGCTTCAAACTTTAATGCATAACCTGACCCTTCTTCCTCTGTTACTCTGTTTTTTAGGGAATGAGAAATATCCAACACCTTGCGAAACTTTTGGCATATCATTCCCAACCATGCCCAGTGAACCTTAGGAGGCAGATTGTCCACAAAGATCGTTACAATCTCTCTTCCTGTCTTCACCGCCTTCCCTTGTTATCTATTATCAGAGCACCAGAACCAAAGCAGTTGGTACCAGGTATTTTTTTTTTGTTACGTCCAAGAAGACCATCCCGAAGTCATCATTGCATAATTCAAATCCACTTTTTATGTGTGGCTCCCTCTTTATTTGTTATTGCTCACAGAGTTCTGGTGTTTGTGGCTAGCTTATAGTAAGCAGAGGTACCAGACGAGCAAAATCTTCAGCTCTTGCTTGCAACCTATTAGGAGCCATATCATATATATACTCAATCCTTGCTTAGATGGGCCAAGACTTACATGACCAAAATGAGTTGAAGGCCGTTGTAAGATTCATATAGCACCAGTGACAAAATTAGTCAATTTTTATTAAAAAAGTTAAAGATAAGAGATATAAGGTTAAAAGTTTTTAAAATTAATACATTACATTTAAATAACAATCAAAATATTCATAATAAATAATAATTTTATATAACATATAAATCAAAAAAATAAAAAAAAACTTATAAAAAAATTTATGCTCGACAATGCCTTTACTTTACTTTACTTTTCATAAAATATAATATATAAAATATAAATAGTTAAATACGATATATAAAATTTTACACAATTGTTACATAATATAAATAAAAGAAGAAGATAAAAGAAAACTTTACTTTACCCAAATTCACAAACTCGTAAATCTCTTTTTAAAAAATAAAGTGTGTTTAAGTGGTTAATTGCATAATAGAAAGTAAACTAAAATAAAAGAACAAAAGAGAAGAGAAAGAGCAAAAAAAATAAAGGGAGAAAAAAGTGCAAATAAATTTAAATTAGAATAACATTGATTAAGGTTTGTAAATTTTTATTTATTTATTATTTATATTAATTATTAAATAAAAAAATCATTTGAGAAATATTAAAAATATATAATAAATAAAATATTTCCAAAATTTTAAAAAGCGATAACTTTTATAAATATACTATTCTCTAAAATTATTAAAAATATATAATAATAATAATTAAAGCTTTTCAAAAGTTTTGAAGTGGCCACAGCCCCATGACACTATAACCCTCCGCCACTGCATAGCCCATACAATACATATATAGCTACATATACACAACGAAATGGACGACTTTTACTAATTGAGTCGCCTTCTAGTTGGTAGACCTATGGTAATGTAGTTAGGTCATGATGTTTTACTTCCCGTTACTAACAAATGTGAGTATTCTATCTTCATCCTGCTTTAGAATTACAGTAGAAGTTTCTAGAGTCTATCCTAAAAAAGAGGAGCAGTTTGTACTTAAAATAACTAATTAAATAACATCGAAAGGATGTCAACACCAAGAGGACCTGATGGGTTTTGCCTTGCTTTTTCTATAAAATATACCAGTTGTATATTATTTGAATTTATCTTCCAGGTACTCAAATTTCGTTTACTTTTTTCCCCATGCATTTCCTCTAACAACTAATTAATTAGTAATTACTGGAACTAAAATTGTTTAATTTATTCTTATCCATTTACTCGTGGATGTGCAAATTAACATTCATTAATTATGATTGTCAAATTCAGATGTTATTACTACTCACATATAATAAAATTTCTATAAATTAATACTATTGGAATTGTAAAAATTTATTAATTAATCAATATATTATTTAATAACTAATTCATTAATTTATATATTAATTAATAAAAAATTAATTTATCAAAGTATTTTTTATTTTTTAAGTAAAATACCTTGATAAAAATTACATTGAGGTTCATTAATTTTCAAAATGGACACTCTACCCTCAAAAAAAATCTTCCGCTAAACATATAAGCCGAATTATTAATCAACCGTTAATATTTTCGTCAATTTGATGATGTGATAATATTAAAAAAATAATTTTATCTTTTATTAATTTTAAAATTACTATTATATAATTTTATTAATTTTTTTTAAAAGAAGGAGTATCAAATGAGCTCTGAGTGAGCCCTGGGTGCTTCTCTAGGGAGCTCGATTTGGGCTTCCAAGGAAGCACTAGATCTGGTGCTCATTTGGGAACTCTAATGCCCCCTTGGAGAGCATGATTGAGGCTTTGATGCTCTCTCCATGAATGGTCGACCGATGCAAGGACGCTGTGGGCCAAACTAAGGGAAAGAAAACACTAGAAAAAATAAAAAAAGGCATTTTAGATATTTCATATTTAATATTAACACCATTTAAATGTTTGGAGAAAAATATCTATTTTGAAAATTAATGAACCTTTATATGATTTTGATTAAAACTTGAAATGTGAGAGTATTTTACCCTTATTTTTTTAATTTTTTTTAAAACATTGAACTTAATGCATAGATTGTATATTGTGATTATACATATATTATCTAATTACTAATTATGAGTTATCATTATTCTTTATATTTGTTTAACCAAAATAAATTCATGAATATAATTAGTCTTATTAAATAGAAGTCATGAATCTATCTATTTTTACAATAAACTAAAATTACATTTGATGAACACTTAATCAATATACTCATGACTATTAAGTCAAGTAAAAACATTTACAAAAAGAACTTACTTATCACAAATAGTAAAACTAGTGGAATATCTTTTCAATTTTGAGTTATAGGTAGTCTCTGTTTACCAGAGCTAACTCTGATTTTCCTCTTTTTTTTTTTTTTGGTTTTACCATATTTTGGTAACGACTGCAAACTTGAGCAATTTGATAACATTTATACGAAAGGTAAGAAAGTGTGAAACATTGTTGTTCTGAAGGGAGCCAAAGAGGATTAGGGTTGCTTTTTGGGTTTTAATCTTGTGATGTATTGGGGGTGATTTCATGATTCTCTGGAAGACTAATGAATTTTTTTTCTTATATACTTGAGAGAAAAAAATTTTGAACCTTTTTCTTTTTGAGAGGAAAATGATGCCCTAGGCAATGAGGTTGTAATATGAATACATTGAGTTATACTAGCCTCTGTCCTTAGGCAATTATAATCATTTGGAGTAGCTATTTGGCTGACTCTTACTGCTATAAGCAGAATATTAATGAGATTAACATTATTGGTTGAGAAAAAAAAAAGATAAAACTAAATACAATGGCTTCTCATCTCAAAGGTGTAAAGAAATCACCAATGACGAGTGAAATGCATAAAGTATTGTGTGAATACAATATAGAAAGTCCAAATTGCACCAATAAGCAATTGCAATAGTGGGTGTCAGAAAAGTTTAACTTGCAATTGAGCCAAGCAACAATACCAAATATGATTGAGAGGTCATCATAGAATTTATTAGCCAATATTAATTTTCTCTGATAACACAAGAACACTACACCAAAACTAATTAATATACTAAGAAAAGTGAGAGATAAGGTACAAAGAGACATCAATTTCAAGAAGAAATAAGTAACATTGGAGTCATATTTTGTAAAGACCTCCTAATTGAGTCAAGTATA
>NW_018397268.1:3456021-3472014 GCF_002168275.2 Theobroma umbraticum | reverse complement strand
TATAATTTTGATGTATAAGGAGATTATTAATTTATATATCAATTGGGATTTATTTATTTTTTTAATATATTATCTTATAAATTTAACGAATTATTAATTTATTATGTTGGTCCCAAATTAAAATTGACTAAAAAATATTATTTAATTGAGATTGTTAATTTATCAAGATTTTTTCGTAGTTTAGATTGTTTTATTATAATGTAGCTTAGATTTCCTTTCTCCCATGAATTTGTTTGAAGTGATGAAATCTAGCTTTATATTTGATATTTCTTTATTTTTCCAAGGGCTTTATATAAAGTTTGATTGATTTTTGTTTTGCTCATTTAAATAGAATTTTATTAAAGACTAGTCAGTGATACAGTATAATAATTTGTAATAACATCGTACCTTAACTTATAATTATTTACCAAAAGAAGTAAGCTCTAATAACACCAAAAAAAGCCAAAAAAAAAAATGAAATCACCCCATAAAATCAAATTTTACACCAAGCAAAAAAAATCTGAAATTTGGTTAACGAATTTTTTAAGGCATCAGCTTTATGGAGTGTGAGCACGAATACAATGTCCCCAAGATAATTTCTAAAGCTATCAATTTCTTTAAAATGTGTCATTTATCCCATTATCTTAGCTTTTTATTACAAATTCGAAGAAACACCACTTTAGAGTCAGATGAGATAATCCATTTTTCTGTACCAACAAACGCAAAACAAGCTAACAGTTGAATTACATTTTTGATAGCAATAAGTTATTGCCAATTGATATGTGAAAGAACAATAAGAATGGAAATTCAAATCAATTCAGTCCCCTAATTAATAAAAGCCATTCCATCCCTAAATTAATAAAGGTGAAAAAGAAAATTACAGGAACTTCATTTTTAAATTCCTTTGCATATAATTCAACAAATAGTAAATATTATCATATCTTCTTACATCTCCATTCATTTTCTTCTTCCCTTACCTTCTCCTATTAACCCTAAGACCCCATCAACCACATACATATATAGTTTGATGCAATTATATATAACAGAGGTAATGCTCATTGTTCATGACTGATTGAATTGATCAACATTTCATGGCCTGGTTGAAATGTCCGAGGTTGTAGAACACATTGTCGAACTGAAAGTATGATCATTTATGTACCGGCTAGGAGCGGAAGTATGATGAAATCCTTTAGGCAAGCAATTCTTCACGTTTTGGCTATGAAAACCATGTTTCGTACCTGTTTCTGGCTTGAACGTGACCAAACCTTGAGACTTGGATACCAATGGTCTTGTTGCACCAGCAACAATCGCCATAGAATTCGTTCTGATCATCAAAGGCGGAGGAGATAAAAGAAGGAAGAAGTAGAGCAAAAACATGAAGAAAAGACTGCTAGTCATTTTGGGGGAAAGGAAGAAATGTTGCTTATTGAATCTTGTGAGGATAGCTTGAATGAGTGGAATATTGTTTATCTGTGGAGAAAAAAATGAAGAAGAGGGGTGGCTTTAAGTAGGCTCGTGAGACCAACTCATTGATAGCTAAGCAAATGCTAGCTGGGCATAGTACACCTTGCGCGGTGGACTATTGGGAAATTTGCTTTTGAACTATGTAAAGTGATGAAGCTCGTGCATTTCATAACTATATAACTTCTTAGGGTTTTCTTTGACTTTATAGGTATTATTATTATCTCGTCAAAAGTCAAGTTCTTTTACCTTTGCATTCCTTGTCTTCAAGTTTATCGTCAATATTTTTTCCTTTACATTTATTAGGCCAATTGAAAACTATTTGACTAGAAGCTAAGGTCTCATTAAATTTCATCATTACTCTTTGGGTTCTCTTATGTTTTTAGGTAGAGAAAATGCCTTTTAATTCTACATTTTTATCTCTATTATTATTTCTCTTGATGTCATTAAAATCCATTAATTTTCTTTTTGAACTATATTCATTGAAGGTAAGGAAACATCAAGGTCGAGTTTAGTTTAAAATCGTGTTCAACTGACAAAAGACTCATCTGGACTCTATAACCTTCATTGGGCAAAAAAAACAGCAAGAATATCCTTGTAAAAACTGGAAATTAAGATTTATATTGCTCAAAATTACATCATGAACCCCTCTCATCCGTATCTGTCCATTAATTTAATTTTGAAAATAGCATTTATAAATAAGTTTACTTATTGTAAGTTGGTAAATTTTAATTTTAGATTATCTAATAAAATTTTATTATATTAAAAAGGACAAATAATAACTTAAAATCACTTTTAGAAATCTGCGTACATGTTTTTTAATTTTTATTTTCATTTTTATTTTTTGGTAAATAGATGAATTAGATACCAATTGACTCCTCTTTAGATAACGAAATTAATAAAAAAAAAATTAACAACCGCCAAGTCAACTTTGCCCCATGACATAGGACGTATCATGCAATAACAAGACGTGTCGTTTAGGCAAATGTGAACATAATCAACTTGGCAAAGAAGTCAACACCTCTCACTTCATATACGTGGGGAGTTTTTATTCGCCCACCTGGAAGTAGTAGCTTACCTATTTGGTCAGCTTACCTTCAGCTAACCTATTTGGTCAGCTTACACATCATCTGCTTCATCTATCGGGCTTAATCTTCAGCCACGTGTTATGGAAATCTTGGGAAATAAAAGGGGAGATCTTGTTTTGCCAACATGCAGGATCTCAGCGACCACTATAAAGCTTTAAAGAAAGCACGATCTGTATGCGAGAAAGGATATGCATGCCCAAGTTCTTGGGCTCTTAATAAATGTAATGTCAACAAAAATTACTTTTAGACGTGTTGCATATGATTAAAAATATTAAAATTTAAGATTTCTATATTAAAATATTAATTTTAGATAAGATTTATATAAAGTTAAATGAAGTTGTACGTCCTCGTTATAAATAACAAAAGTCCATGAAATCTTCTTATGTTAATTATAAATTTGATATTTGAATTATATTGAAATTATTAATTTGATATCAACAATTATAAAATTTGCCATTACCTATTCCAATTGTACATTTATTATACAATTCACACTTTTAAATTATATTAATTATTAGTCAAATTGGTGACAAGTTAAAAAAAAGAGGTAAAAAAATATACATGTCTAAAAATTACACTTTCAAATTGTACATTTATTATACAATTTAACTACTACTTTCCCAATGACAACTTGCCAATCAAATAATTCAACCCTTGGAGGTGCTAGGCCTAACCACACCACTGTCCAAATGCTTTTTGAGTCCAAGGAAGAGTAAAAGGTTTTTCAAAAGGAGTTTGCTTAGTATGAGCCACTCGAACGAATTTCTAAATGATTTCGTTTGTGTTGATGAATAAGATTATCAATTGGTAAGGTATTTGTTAATTTTAAAGTATATAAACTTTAATTTTATAAAAAATAAAATACCTGAATCTTATTAAGTATTTAAATATTTTAAAAATTATTACCTTAACCCTAACCTTAATACATCTCATTACTCTATAATTATCTTAACTAATTTAAAAAAATCTAATTATTTAAAAAAATTATTAACATACTCTTCATAGGTATCCAATTACTTGAATCTGAACTCGTACCATATCCATATATAATAATATTTCTCTTACATATTACATATAATTTATTAATAATTAAATTAATAAAAACACACAAATAATAAAATTTAAATTTAAATAATCAAAAAAAATTCAAACATAATTAATAATTTTATAAGTTATAATTTTTGTATTGTTAACACAAAATAGAAAATAAATATGTTTATATTTAAACTATATGTATATATCTAAAGTATTTTAGTATATATATAATAGTAATTATATTCCATATAAATGAACCCAATATATAAAGTATATATATTAAAAGATATTACAAGTTAATTAATAATCATAGTTTCATTTATTAATTTAATTAACTATATGTGTTTGTCCTTACTTACATAAAATTAAAAAAAAACTAAGTTTCAAAACTATTCTAATCTCACAACTTCTTTTTAGATTTCTATATTATAAATTTATATAAATAAATGTATATTTGTTATAATTAGTAATTTTATAAATTATAATTTTTGTAATGTTAATACAAAATAAAAAGTAAATATGTTTATATTTAAAGTATATATGTATATATATTAAAAGTATTTTAGTGTATATATAACAGTAATTATATTCCTTATAAATGAACCCAATATATATAAAGTATATACATTAAAAGGCATTACAAGTTAATTAATAATCATAGTTTCATAAATTAATTTAATTAACTATAAGAGTTTGTCTTTAATTACATGAAATTAAAAAATAACTAGGTAATAAAGCTATTATGATCTCATAACTTTTCTTTAGGTTTATATATTATAAGTTTATATAAATAAAGATATATATTATAATAATAATTTTATAAGTTATAATTTTTATAATATTAACATAAAATAGAAAGTAAATATGTTTTTATGTAAAGAATATATATACTAAAAGTATTTAAGTATATATATAATAGTAACTATATTTCTTATAAATTAGCACAATATATAAACTATATATATTAAAAGACATTACAAGTTAATAAATAATCATAGTTTCATAAATTAATTTACTTAACTATATAGGTTTGTGTTTAATTGCATGAAATTAAAAAGAAATAGTTAGGTTCCAAAAATATTCTAATTTCAAAGACTTTATTTTAGTATCTATATTATAAGTTTATATAAACAATGGTATATATATATATATATATATGATAATTAATAATTTTATAAATTATAATTTTTGTAATGTTAACATAAAATAAAAAGTAAATATATTTATATTAAAAGTATATATATATATAATAGTTATTATATTTATTTGTAATATGATATGGTATTTATATTATTTAAACATAATTAATAATCTAATAATTTTTAAATTTAAATATATTAACGTCATTACATTAATAATTTTAGTAACCATAGTTTTCAAATATTTGTCAATTTTTAACAAAAAGAATTGTTTACAAAGTTAATAAAGGTCTTGAATGCATCTTTAATTTAATTATTTAAATAATAATAAAATATTTATAAAATATTCATCTTTAATTTAATTATTTAAAAAATAATAAAATATTTATAAATAGTAATTGGGTTCAGGTAGTAGGTATCCAAGTGGTGATACTTGAAGTTCCTGAACCCTACTCTAACTTGATACAAGTAATGAAATCACTATCCAAACTCATCTCAAACTTAATTATAAAATACCCTAACTCTATATAATTGAATGGAATATCCGCGGATACTTTATAATAGGGTACTCATTGTCATCCTTATCGATGAGATGTGGGGTGAATTGGTTGATCAAGGACAAGAATTCTTCCCATTATTGTAGCTCCCAACCAAATGGTCTTCAGCAAAGATTGATATTTTAAATCTAACTGTTGTTGTTCCAATTACCATACTGCACAATATTCCTTGTTTCTTTTTTATTGCAATAGTGTAAATTCAAGGTAAACACATAGAAAGAATAGTATTATTTATCCAAGCCTTTTCCATATTCTAGAGTTGTGACTAAGAATAATAAGAGTAATATTATTTTATTTTTGACTGCCCAACTTGCGTGAGATAATAAATATATAATCTTACAAACATTTATTTCCTCTTAAGAGTAGACAATCAAATGCTTTAACATTTTTTTATGAATATTTTAAAAGCCAAGTATTTTCATTTCAATGGAGTAATATACAATTTTAACCCATTCGGGGATTCACAGCTAATGAACCTTGTTACAAAAATCATGCATTTAGCTACACTCAATAATAGGTAGGATCACAATAAAAGAACTTTTATTGGCAAGGGGATTAAGTTTAGGGGAAAAGGATCAAAATGTCCTTACACTACACAAAATAAGACATTATCAATAAAAATTCTATTGGTAATAGATTAGATTCCATCAGTATGTTATATTATCAACGAAAATATTGACGGATCTTTCCATTGGTAGTCGGTCGAAAATGTTGTTGTCAATAATGATAAATACATCGATGATGGATTATTCCATCAATAACTTACTAATTAAACTTTTTGTCTGTCATTCTATCAACAAAGACTTTGATTCGTTGGCAGTATAGTCATTGGTATAGGTTAAAATTTGTTAGTAAATTCCTTTGGTAACATTATTGACAAATACCGTCTCATCGGTTGTTCCATTGGTGATTGCTGAGGGATAACCGATGGAGCAAGCTTTGAAGTTTACAAGTAGTATCCATTGGCAATGCAAGAATTTTGTTTAGATTCTATCGATATTTTGTATGAACTCCGTCGATAATTGATGAATTCCATTGTTAATGGATGAAATCATTGACAATTCCATTGGTAATACTTGCAAAGTAGTTTTTTTTTTATGATTTGTATTGAATTTTGTTCTATTTGTAATAAAATTATATATAATGCTGTTATTGATAAAGTAAGCAAATAGCCAACATATATATATATATATATATATAGAGAAAATATGAAAATCTAATGCAAATCATTATTAATAAAAAAATCCAATGTAAACATCTGTCAATAATCCAAAACTAAACATTTAATCTCATTTATGGAGTGGGAGTGAATTTTTGGTAAAATTTACTAAATTTATTAATTTAATTAATTATTTGAGTGCTAGTACAATACTTTTTACTTAGTTAAATTATGTAATTAATTCCATATAACCTTAATTAATTTAAATAAATAAAATATTATATACTATTACTTATTTAATTTATGGTTTAATTACCAACACATTACATTACTTAATATCCTAAATATTATATAATATTTAATTAACTATTATTAACACCTAAATTAATTTCAATATTTTTTAAATTACATAAAATTACTTATTAAATAATTTCTTAATAACTAAAACATTTTTTTTCATTTCATTAGTTAAATTATTTAAGTAATTTAATAAAATCTTAATTAAATCCAATATCTAGTTAATTTACTAATTTAATTAATTGTTTGAGTACTAATACAATATTCTTTTTACTTAGTTAAATTATGTAATTGATTTTTCAATTAAATTTTACATTGTGCTTCTAAACCCTAAACCCTAACTTAGAATATTTTTACCAAAACACAACTACAAGAATCTAAACCTTAAACAATTACACAACTCTAAGCAAATCTTAAACCCTAAACCAAGAAGCTACAACTCAGCCACAATTGCAAATCTAATATGCAATTTAACTAACAGCAGTGGCCATGGCAACAATCAAACCTAAACCCTAAAATATACAAATTAAAGTTAACAGCAATGGCAACCATCAACATTCATGTACACAAATAATTTAGCTAATTATTTGTAAGAAAGGTTTAAGCAATAGGGTATTTAGGCACTGGGCAATGGTAGTGGAGGAGATGGTTGCCGATGAGGGTGGGTGGGTCGAAGGCACTAGGTAAATGCACTGGTGGGGGAGGTTGTGTCAGCAGATGTATTGGGTAGAGGGCGCGCATGGGGCTTAGGGAGAAAGGGGAAAAGGAAGGGAGAGAGAGTCGAGTGAAAGAGAAAGGGGAGAGAGATGGCTGTCGAGGGGGTGGGTCGATCATTGGCTAAGGGCGTAGTTTGGTCGGCTGTAGGGTTAGGCAACAGGAGAGTGGAGGAGACAGAGAGAAGAAAAGGGAGAAGGGGAAAAGGGATAATAAGGGAGAGAAATCTTGCCGAGGGATGGAAGCCACCCAGTGAGGGGTTTATAAAATTTTTAATACAGATAGGCCAGTAAAGGGGAAGTTGGGAAGAGCAGGGGTGTTGAGAGACGACAGTGGAAATATATTGGCCTTCTTTTCAGGCCCAAATTGGGGCGTGTGATGCTAATTTTGCTGAACTTGTAGCGATAAAGATAGCACTAGAAGTGTTTAATCAATCGAAATAGGTAGGAAAGAAGGCATTAGTGGTGGAATCTAACTCGAGTGTTGTGATGATCAGGTTGGTTAATCTTGTGAGGAGACCATGGAGGTGATGGAGAATTTTTCAGTGAGTGGATGAGTTAAGAGAGATAATTGGATGTGTGCAGTTCACGAACACTTTCAGGAAAAGGAACAACTGTGCTGACTTGCTTGTAAAGGGAGGCGTTGACAAAGAGAACATGTTCATGGCAAGGATCTGAGTAATGAGCTGCAGAGGAAATGTGACAAAATTGAGATATTGAGTAGTAAATGAGTTTTTGTTTTCTGGTTTTCTGCATAATGTATTGTGGATTATATGGGCTCCGATGAAATGAGGTTGTGCAAAGCTGTTTTTCTAAAGTTAAAAGGGGAGAAACCTTTTAGCCAAGATTTGTGGGGCTATGAAATGGCAAGAGCTAAGGCTATGTGATGTGGATAGTGACGAAATACCATATTCTGAATCTTGATGTTCTCTTTCAAGAACCAATAAAATGTTGGCTTATATAAAAAAAAAAGTTCACAAAGCACTTTATAGGTGAAGATGAGAATACAAATGTGGACACTTTCGACCAGCACTTCTCCACCATACACGATCAAAACGTAAGTTGTATGGCAATCACAACAATAGCCATAGCAGTAAGCCCGTTTTGAAGAACCGAACACCATGAAGACCTCTTTTACCGCAAGCAACTCAACTGCTTTGCAATCCATGACACCCACAGCTTTGGAAAATATAAGTTGAACCGCCCCAACCTCGTCTTTAATAACACCACCAATACTCATTTCTCCTGGTTTTTATTCTTTTGAGGTCCCATCAACATTAAATTTTAAAGTATCAAAAAATGGACTCATCCATGTGATTGCTGTCCGGGACTGCTTTATTAATCTTCTAGCTACAACTGTCAAATTGGGTTGGTTGATGAAGTCTACAAATGTATTCTTATCTCTAGCCTTTTCATAGTATCAAACACTTACATCCCATCCCATACCTTACCATTAAAGATCATTGCATTTCGTTGTAATCAAATTGATCAAATAATTACGAAAAAAACCATCTTCGACACCTTTTGACTATCCCACCCCTAATCATGGAATTCCAAGCAAGGAGAAATGCAACAGCCTCACTCGGAGTCACCAATGTACAGGTCCACATGTTACACCACATTCCCCATATTTCTTATAGTTCATGACTCTGAAAAAAAGAGATGACTAGAAATTTATTTAAATTCTTTTATAAAATACATTCCGTCGATTCTTAAAAAATTATCAGCCCTCAACCCATAGTCCATCACTCTCCCAATATTTTTAACCACTGTCAAAAAACCCCTTTGAATATAAAACGATCAATCCATTCCTCACTCCAATTTTTCTTATTAATTGGTTCACAAGTAATGCTAAATATTTTTGACGTTAATCATACGTGATATTCATGATACATATTAAATAATAAACTAAAAAAAATTATACTCTTTCAAAATAAAATTCTCAAATTTGTCTTATTCTATTGGACAAACGTCAAAGGATTCATATATCAATTTCCAAACCAATCCCATAACAAGGGCAGCTCTAACAATCAAAATATCATCAATTTAAGGTAAAAAAAAAAAACCATTTCCACTTTTTTTTCCTTTCAGTTCCTTATCTAATCTTACCATTTTAGAATAGAGTTCAGGCTGAATTATTATTAATTTCTTCACAAATTTGTCTCAATGTAAAAAAATAAATAAAATTTATATATATTCAACTTTTTTATTTTTATTTTTATAAAAAAATTTATTAATCTCATAACCGTAATGTCATTTTGAGTCTCTCATTTGTTCGCAAAAGACTCTCATGACATGAACAAATTCGGTTGAACAGGAGAAATCTATACGTTTGTCCAAAGTACCAGTCATTACAAAAGATATCGGCCTAATAACAAAAAACAAAAGAAGAAAAACCAACAGAAGACCTGAGCAGAAGATGCAAGACGAACATCCTTACTGCCGCACCAAAAAAGATAGCAACACTTTGGTCCGTTAGAAAGCTCCCGTGACCGCACAAGAACAAGAGAAACCCAAGAGGAAACTGCCCAACAAAGTTCTCCCAATAGGCCAACTCATTTCCAATCAAAGAGCAATCAGGCCGTTGTTCCTTCCAAGACGGAAAACTCTTTTATTAATTTGAGCCCAAGCACATAATTTTAATACGCTACTAAACATAACCTTTCTCTCTTCTTTAGAAGCTTCCATAAACCACCCTAAAACCCCACTGCTGATATCTGGTAAGCTCTCTCTCTGTCTTCCTCTTCTCGTCTCCCTTTTGGTAGCCAAGAAAGGCCAGGAAAGTGACAACGTACTATTCTTTTTCACCTACTTGAGACTTGAACTCTTATTTGAGGTTTTTCATCGTGGTTCTTGCTTTTTTCTTAGAAAACTTTTAAGTCCAAGAATCATGAAGAAAATAACTTTCTTAATCTTTTTGAAGCCCTTTTTTGCTCAATATTTTCATGAAGACAAATAAAAATAGTTAAGTTTCTGTGCTTTTTATATAACTATATACGTAAACTTGCATCGATAATTGCTCGTGTAAGAAGCATGAATGAAAAAGACGTTCTTTTTTGTTTTTCTTTTCCTTTTTAATTTTCTTGAGTTTTCTGTCTTTTTCTAGAAGAACATCTGCAATCCCTTAAAGGGTTTTTAGAGAAGTTTACAAGGAAAAGCAATGCAAATCTTTTGGTTGGTTTTTATTGTTTGTTAATTACTTTTGACAATCTTGCTTATATTCTTTTGCAAGAGTGCTTTTGCTGCAAATTAAGATGTCGAAGGCGGACCATGTAATTTTTCAGCAGGTTTTCGATGTTTATAAGGTGCATCAGGAGATTAACGGAGGTAAAAACATGTCTGTTCTTTATTTTTTTTTTCTTTCTTTCCTTTTTTTTAATTTATTTTTGTCAAATATAGTGCTTTAGGAGGATAGGCTTGATTTCTTGTTGATAATGTTAAAAGATATATTAGGAAGGCATATTTTGTAATGGCATCAAAAGAAGAGGGCAAATTATAATATTACATTCTTCCAGGATTTTCATATTCTAATTATATTAACTATTAAAAGTGTAATTATATTAGCATTACCTGTTGTTTAGTTGATTGATTTATAAAGTTTGCTATTTGGTAAGGTTTTTACCTTGACATTATTTGTCATTCTAGACTTTTTAGTTTATTTCCAGTGTCATGTAATATATATTTGAATATTCAGTCATATACATTAATTTGCTTTTGGTATGCTGCAGTTACTCTCATCGAAGCACAGAGCCAGCTTCATGAAATTATCATGCTGCTAGAAGTGGACACAGAGAGATATCCTATGAAAGTTGGTGATATATTCCTATTGTCATTAGCTTATACATTGTCTTTGGATGGAGAAACTCAGACTGACTATAATTCCCTGGTAACTTGTTCCTTTTAAATAGTAGTTTCACATTCTGTAATGGCATTTTTTCTACCAAGATCGAGAATATTCTTATTTAAAGTGAAATTGATGCTTTCTAATGATTGTTATGGTAGCTACATTCTCTTTTGTTGAGCTTGGAGTCGACACATAGCTGTTCATTGTGTTTCTAGTACCTTTTGTATTACCAACAGAATCTTCTTCACTTTTCCAATTTTTAATCTATAAGGTCTCTTTTGTTAAATTTATTATCCAGTCTGTTGAGAAAATCGAAAAGTATATGAGAAAGACCTTCCTCCATGCACACACATAGATGAGAAGAACATACTGTAATGAAGGAATGATCAGTCTAGTAATGTTGCCTAACAAATTGTACCAATATAGGAGAAGAAAGAGACTCTTGCAGACAGCTATGAGTATGTCAGGCATGGGAAGCTAAACAATGTCACAACGGAAAACGAGACGGGCACAATGTAAGTATACTAATTCCTACATGCGACATTTGTTTCTGTGTTTTGCAAGTTCTATCTCCGATTGCTGTGCACTGTTATTTGCTAGCATTGTTACTCCATTATTTACAATGTATTGCAGTTTATTCTTTTAATGTTTTATTTGCTTTGGCCTTTGATGGAAATTTTTATCTCTTGGAGCTTCAGTAGTTTTAAGCTTCTCATCTGACATCCAAATTTCATTTTGCTCCCCTTTTCCAGGGAGATTAATTTTTCATTTGGTGACCTCTCCATGCTGCTTAAAGGGAATCCCTCTCGTCTCTCTCATATTGAGCATGAAAATAAGCTCTTCCTCCTTATAAGCAAGCTACCTTATAAGAAGCCCATTTAGACCGTCTGAGATGTCTTTTGAACATTTAATACCATCTGAAAGCTTGGGATGAATGGTTTTCTTGCCCGAGAGTATGCTGTGTTTCTTCTTGAGTCTGTTGCAGACTTGACTTGAGCTACACTATAAAGTACCTACTCTCCGTCATAACTCTTTGCCCTGAACTTTATACTTTCTCATGTCTATAGATATATTGGATCAGTTTCACCTTTGAATCATTTTGTTTGAAGAAAGAAAGGGATATGACTTCAACTCTGATTCAATCCACTGAAGAGTCCCCTTCACATTCTCAAGTGCTATGTTCTCAAAATTCATTGGCAACTGTCAAGTATATATGTGATATAGCAAAAAATGGATTTTCTAGAGGAATTCATCAAGGATTGAAGAGCAGTCGGTCTTTGTGAGATTAAGATTCTTCTATCCTTGAGAAGGAAAAGAAATGCTTTCTTTTATTTTTTGCTGTGGCCAGAAGGGGAAAAGAAAAGATGAAAACTGCAAATTTTGTGATGTTTAGAACTTGAGATTCTGTTTTCCCCAGCAAATACTATTGATGAATAGAAAAGGGAAACAAAGTCCTTGGCCAGCAAATAGTATTTGGCGGTTTTATGTTTCCCTGGATCAACACGTAATATCAAAACCTTCCTCATAGATCCAGAAGAAGCCCAATGCATATATGATATAACCATGCTGTAAAAGCTTGAAGTGAAGTGAATAATTATATTCATGGATTTACTATTGAAAAAAATGTTGGGATATGTAACTTTTCTCCCCATTAAAGCATCATGAGAAAAGAAGCATATTCCAAATACCAATGAACACCCCAAAGTTTGCAACACGACGTCCATATTATATATATCCTCCAAAAACAGAGGCAATTGAAGAACCGACGCCCAGGAGTTTTCATCTCAGCTTTGCAAAAAGTGCATTTGGCTAAGGCCGCAGCCAAACCCGCTTCTCGTCAACTCGAATCTAACTGCTACTTCCCCAATAAATAACAAAACCAAATAATTCAACCCTTGAATTATGAGGTTTGGTTTCCATCTCCTCTTTTGATTCATGGTAAATAGATGTGGTCTTGATGTTTAATGATGTTTTGTGTGTTCTGAGGGGTGTACAGGGTGCTTTAGATGAACCCATTTTTGTATAAAGGTTCCTTTTGTATTTGTTGATGTTTTGTTTTGGCATACTCCTTGTTTGTTTTTTACGGGACATAACACTGTAAAACTTTTGTATCTGAAGATGAATTCATGTTCACTTGATTATCAATGAATTTAAACTTTTTTTAAAAAAAATTTGATAGATTTAATTTTCATATAATAATTTATAAAAAGTGAGTCTTTATACTTTTTAAAATTGTTAATGTCAATTTAATGTATCAAAATTTTTTTATTATATATATATAGATTTGATGTTTAATTATGTTGACGTGATGTTTTTTTGTTGATTTGATGTTAAATTTGATAATGATGATGTAATATTTCATGAATGATGTAGATATGATATGACTAAATATTAACATAGATTTTATAAATGTGGATACAAAATTATTTAATAGAAGTTAATGATTTTAAATAAGATTTGAAATGAAACAAATCAAACTTATGAATATATTTATAAGATTTAGAAAAAAGTGTTGTGAGATAAAAAAGAATTGAATTTTTGTATTATATAATTTAAAGTAGTAAAAAGAATGTTGTGAAATTGATAAAAAAATGTCACGCCATCATTAACAGATCATATTTAGGGTTGCATCAGTAAGAAAACGTAATGTAAGTATAAATTATAATAAAATTTTAATACTATTAATAATTGGACCGACATTGTCAATTTTAAAAAGTACAAAAATTCAAGTTTTATAAATTATTATAAAGAAATTAAATCCATCACTTTATCAAAGTACAAGAACTAATTGAATATTTTAAGAAATTTTTAATACTCTCATTTTCATGTTATCAAACACTTGCATCCTATCTCACACTTTACCATTACAGGTCATTGCATTAATTTCGTTGCAGTCAAATTGATCAAATATTACCAAAAGAAAAAGAAGAAGAAGAAGAAGAAGAAGAAGAAGCCATCTTCCACACATTTAATAGTCTCACCAATCAAGGAATTCCAAGCAACACTTTACAAATTTAACATTTTCACCAACTTAAATTTTCGGTGGTAAAAGATGAAATTGTCTCAACACTTTATAAATGAGTATTTATAATTAATCGTTGAATAATTGACCGTTAATTATTATTAGTTAAAACGTCATTTATTATTTCATGTTCATATTGCATTGTTGATATAATCATATTATATCAACATATCAGGTAATTATTCATTATGACATATTAAACATGTCATATCAAGATCAAGTGTCATTTTAATTAATCGTAATTTATATATTTTTAATTAGAAGAATTTATTTAACCCATAATCAAAATATAAAACCTTATTAAATATAATACAAAAAAGTTTATTTAAATTTTTTAAATAGTTTTCTTATATATATTATGAAAAAAAAATTTATTACTTTATAAAATTTTTCTTCCCTAGTCAATAAATAACATATATTATTACCATATTTTTCTACATTTTTTTTTACAAATTTTTGATCTCGTGTAATGCGATCTATAGTATTATTTGGGCTTTAGGCCTGTTTGTTTGGGCCGTGTTATAGTCTTTTTTCTTTTATAATGAACAAGATCCAGATCCATAAAGAGACAGGAAACGGCCATGCTGTACTGACCTGTTGAGCCCAAGCTCATGCCCCTTATGCCCTACTGTAGATAACCTCTCAATCCGCTCTGCTTGATATTGGGTCTCGTCTCCCGTTGGGGTCGCCGAAAGGCTATTCTTTTCTTCATACGCATCAATTTTGAAGTTTTTTGAACTCTTATTTGAGGTTTATCATCGTGGTTCTTGCTTTTTCTTTTTATATAACTTTTAAGTCCAAGAATCATGAAGAAAATAACTTTCTCAATCTTTTTGAACCGTTTTTTTTTTTTGCTCTATTTTTTCGTAAACAAATTAAAATAGTGCGTTTTCTACATAATGATCGAGTAAGAAGCATGCATGAAAAAGATTTTTTTTTTGTTTAATTTTGTGTTTCTTTTTATATTTTTAAGTACTCTGTCATTCACATTAGTTTGGCTTTGGTATGCAGCAGTTGCTCGCATTGAAGCACAGAACGATACCAATGACATGTTCTTGCAGTTATCTGTGAACACAGGGATGCATCCTATGACACTTGGTGACAGACTTGAATTTGTATTAGCCTCTACATTGTATTTGGCTGGAACACCTTACACTAGCGATATCCCCGTAACTTATTCCTTCTATATAGAAGCTGCACATTCTGTTAGGGCATTTTTTCTGCCTAGAAGGAGGATATTCTTATATAAAGTGAAATTGATGCTTTCTAGTCATTGTTATGATAGCTTCATTCTCTTTTGTTCAGCTTGGAGTCTGACACATAGCCTTTCATTGTGTTTCTAGTACTTGTTGGGTTTGCAACAGAAATCTTCTTCACTTTTGCAGTGATTAATTTAATAGGTCTCATTTGATAAATTTACGTTTTAATTTGTTGAGAAAATCTAAAAATATAGACAAAGACCTCCCACCACACTTATGCATGAGGAGAACATACTATAATGAAGGGATGATTAGTCCACTAATGTTGCCTAGCAAACTCTACCCGTATGGGGGAAAGAGAATCTTGCAACCAACTATGAGTGTGCCATGCGTGGGAAGCTATTGCAGACCAGAACAGCACAAAAAGCGTACCCAATTGGTGGAACAGAGGTAATCACTACAAAGTATGTACACTAACTCCTACCTGGGGCAATTGTTTT